>NC_081181.1:71549244-71649008 GCF_029867415.1 Vicia villosa | reverse complement strand
GGGTATTTGATTTGGATATTGGGGATGCTTATAAGAAGCCCGTGGGTCCTTGTACGAAGCCCAAGAGGAGGCTATCCGAGGGTCCTTGCATTGTAAGCCCAAGAGGAGGCTATGGGAGGGACAATCCAGGGTCCTTGCATTGTAAGCCCAAGAGGAGGCTATGGGAGGGTCACTCGTTTGTACAAAGCCCAAGGGGAGGCATGGTATAGTTGGTTTGAGCTCTTAGAGCGATTTCACCGGGAAACCATACTCTATGTCCTAACCTAAACTAGGGAGATTCTTTGCACGAAGCCCAATAGGAGGCTATGGGGAACCTAGTGTTGTACTAAGTTGAACAAGCATATAACACAATCACAAGTATGAACAAGTACGAACAAACATGAACAAGTACATGAACAGATATGAACAGTTATACATATATGACAAAGTGTGTGTATATAATGGAGTTTATGAAGGAAATATACCTGTAAGCATGATCCATTTGTATACACAGGGCTCGGGACTCACACTCGGGGAGAGGTCCACTTGAGTTTATTCACAGCTATGTAAACAGGTATTTACAAGGGGCTCGGGACTTATACCTACATGGAGGCCCATGGTATATTTTTGGGAAGATTTAAAGAAACCTTCATTTTTGGTTTGTCATTCAAAGTTAAAAAATCAAACTGATCGAGGTATGTACAAAAAAGTGTATGTACAAAAAGGCGTACAATGAAATACCTAATTTCATGTACTGGAATGGGTATGTACAAAAGGGCTTGGGACTTATACCTACATGGAGGCCCATGGTATATTTGAAAAGCTTTGAAATTGTTTTGTTAACAGACGCGTCGTTTGAAAAACGGTTTGAAAGTTTGTTTTGAAAGAGTTTTCTGTACAAAGAAAAACTGTATGAAAGAAAAAAAAGAGTGGGTCTTATACTCTCTAATATTCGAGAGGCCCCACATCGTTTTGAAAATCAATTGATCAATTAAAAAAAAATTTAATCAATAGTTTCAAAAAGAAATGGTTTATTGTTTTGAAAAGAACGATTGCTCGTTTTAAAATGGTTTGAATTTTGAAAGAAGTCAATTTAATCAAGATAAACAAAAGATTATCCTTAATTAACATTTAGATGATTAGGGTTTGCTTCAAAAAATATTTACAAGTGATTAACTTTGAAAATCAAATGAAAAATAATATTCAAAAGTATTAAAATTACTTAAAAACAAGTCATTTTAAAAATATTAAAAAATATATCAAATAAATGTTTTTTGATGATTTTTTTTGATATTCTTAAAATATGTATATTAAATAAGAAGTGTTCAAAAAATGAAGAAAAAATAAGTTGATTTGATTAGTTAAATTAATTAATGAAGTTTGTTAAAAAATGAAAGAAAAATAGTGTTAAAAAAAATGTTTTGGTCCCTAAGGGTGTTGAACCCGTGACCTTATGCTCATCAGCCAAAACAACAACCAACTGAGCTGCGCGCGCAGCTTGTTAATGATACACGTTCATTTGATTATATTTAAAAACAAGTATTTGAATTTCTGAACAAAAAAATGGCGCCAAGAACACATCCTCAATTTGATTTTGAAATTTCTGAAAACTGAACCAAATTGATCAAGTGAAGGGTCTATCTCACTCGGTTTTTCACAAGGATCATGATGGTGCCCTCATAATTCATTTATTTTTGCTCTAAGGTGATCAATTTTGTGATGAACACGAAGAACCCTAATTCTGAGATTGATCATGAAATCGTGTATGTGCAAGATAAATAGCAATTGATTGAGGGTTAATGATCCTCATAGGTGCAGAAACAAGATGGTATGTTCATATTTCATTTATGATGCATGATTCATAGAGTTTGAAGTTCATGAGCACTTACCTCAAAAACGGCCAAGCTGGAGATTGAATTTTGCGAAGGAGGTGTTACAGATGTTGTTGCTCGATCTGGACAGCTTCAATGAACCTTATGGAAGGTGTCTGGATGCTTGGAGTGAATTGAAAACACCTGGAGTAGTTGGAGGTACCCGATCTGCAGTTAGGCCTAAGTGTGAATCGAGCTCTATGATTTTGATGTTTCAGGTTGGTGATGATGATTGGGATAGTTCATATATGGTACATGGATGGTGTTAGAAGTGATAGTTTGGACAGAGATGAGCTAGAATGGATTTTGGCATGATAAGGTTCATTTCATGTTCATATGGAGGTGAGATGATGATTCTGAGTTTTGGGGTGATTTGGGGTGTGTGAGTGGTTCAAACACATCCCATATGATGTTTATGAGTTGCTAGAACCATCACTTTGGCCATAACTTCAAGGGTTTGAAGGTTGAGTTTTGTACCTCTTAGAAACTTAAGAAACTTGCATTCTAAGAAAGAAAGAGAAAGCCTATAATTTGTGAGACTTTGGTGTGTTTTTGAATGGAGTTTGGACCTCTATTTATAGGCCAAAGAGTCTGAACTCAGAGCTTTGCAACTTGATCAAAGTTTGATGATTTGGCTTAAGAGATAAAAAGGAATCTTTTACATTTAATGCAAAATGGTTAAAGTGACCAAACCATGGTTAAAACTCAAGCTTCTTATCCTCTTCCATTCTGATCTCAAATCAGAGAAAATATCTTCAATTATTGCCTCTTTGCATCATTGCTTGGATTATAGGTCATGTAGTCTTGAAACTTAGTGAAAAATGGTGAAAATTCAAGTGAAAATGATCACTAAATGCATAATTCAAAACCATAGCTACACTCCATATTTTTTCATGCTCTTGGACATTTTGGAAAGCTCATGTTGCATACTTCAAAACCCTAGTTGAAAGTTTCTTCAAGACCTTTAAGGAAATGGGTGAAAAAGATCCATGAACTTTGAGAAAAATGAAGTTTTAAGTGAAGTTTTCAAAAAGTACCAACTTTGAAGCTCCATATCTCTTAAATGGTTGATCTTATGGAAAAAAATTATATGTGTCAAAGTTGTTTATTGGATCAAAATCTACAACTTTCATGTTGGAAGTTTTTTTCAGTTTGTAGGTGAAATTTTGAGCTATTCCCTTCCAAAGTTTGGAAAAAACCATGAAAAACACTTAGAAATTTTTCTAAGTATGGAAAGTCAAACTTTTGACTTTTTGATTCTTGATTGATTTTCTTGATTTTTCTTGATCAAATGACTTCATATATCATATATTGATGATTTAAAACTTCAAAAGTCATGGTTGACCAAAATTCCCCAAAAGTCAATGGTGATCTTGTACAGTTGACTTTTTCAGACGAATCGCGTTTCTGGAGATTTCAAATGAAACAGGCTATCCTCACCAAATGAATGGTATGAATGGATCATATTGAAGCATTAGAGGATATTGAGCCATGGTTTGAGTTGTGGCACCATGTCCTGATTAAAAAGGCAGTTGTTCAGTGAATTAGGTCAAAACCCTAGTTGTCGACCTGATGAAATTGATGACTGTGGACCTTGAATTGAGATGCAATTCCCATGGGATATTGTCATAGGGATTATTTGAGGATGATTGAGACCTTTGATTGACTTCCTGGGGATTTTTAGGGTTTCCCAAATGTGATCCCTGATTTCAGTCCCTGATAGTTCAAAACCCTAATCTGATGATTTGAAATTTCACTGTTGATCAATCCTTGTGTAGGAGATGTTATGAGCCAATGGATTAGGTCAAAATGATGTACTTGGGGTCTTGAGGTCATGTCCCAAGTCATTATGTCAAATTCTGAGTAAAAGTCAAGAGTATGTTGTCTTCAGTCAAAACCCTAATTCAGTCGATTCAGAGCTACTGAGCTTGTTGAAATGAACCTCTGAGGACCAAATGTTGATTATTGATGAAGATGATTCATTTGAGATGAAGGGAGAACAAAACCCTAATTGATTGTTACTTGTACTGATGAGTGATTTCCAGATTAAACCCTGCTGAGTCACAAGTAGCAAACACAAGCTATGCAATTTTGTTAGAGATGCAAATGATGCATATGCTATGATATGAGGTGGTATCTTAGGTCAAAAATTGGGGTATGACAGATGCCCCTATTTAAGTTTCTTCAACCTGAGACATGAAGATTGAAAATCTTTGTTTTGATAGGGTGGAAGAGACTTAAATATCAGAAGACGCGAATTTTGGACCTAAGATACCAAAATTGCGAATGATGCAAGGATATCTTTACCAAGGGGATATCAAGAACTGACTCCACTGGGGAAAAGAGATCTGGAAGGATGTCTCAATCCTTTTTAGGAAGAGAATCCGTTTTGTCTTTTTGGGAAAGCAAGTGTATGCTTTACCGGGGAATGATAGCTTTGTAAGAAAAGCTTACCTACCGACATTATCGACTATCAGCACGGGGATAGACTTGTTTAATAATGCGAAGGTGAAAGGTATGAAACTGTATTACTGACTACCAGCATTGTGATAGACTTGACAAGGTAAAAAGAGTTTCAAAGGTTCGGTTAATATTACCGACTATCAGCCTTGTGATAGACATGTTTAATAATATAACCAGAACAAAAAGTTACCGACTACCAGCCTCGTGATAGTGGTTTTGAAGACATGATCAATTATCAGCCGAGTGATAAAATGATTCTGGAGACTTTGCTAGGGAAATTACTGGTTATTCAGCCTTGTGAACAGTAATAAGGCCCTGATTGTCAAATGGTCTTCATGATTGATTTCCTAGAGAGGAAAAATCTTTTGAAAGAAACATAAACTGCTCAGATGATGAGGCTATCGTTTATGGTTCGTTTTTCTCACGACTCTGTTTGGTGGAATCGGAATTTGAATTTCTGGCAAAGACAAGGTTCTAACCAAGAATGAATTGGAAAGAAACGGTCAAACAAGACTTTGTACCCAATGAGGAATGAACTCAAATGGGATTTTCTCCTTCGTTTTGAGAGGAGAAAACTAAAGCAACCTTCTTCCACGAGGAATGATCTCAGTGGGGAACTGGAGAAAGAAGATGTTATTTCTGCTTATGGGTGACAACCTACTGGAGAGATGACACGCCCACACTTGTCTCTTTTTTCTTTTCTTTTTTTCTTCTTTTTTTTTCTTTTTTCTTTTTTTTCTTTTTGAGGATAAATATATCCTAAACAAGTAAGTATTGAAAAATGCAAGAATGCATAAATGATGCAAATATGTATGAATGATGAATGTCATGAATATGCATACTGACAATACTGACAGACAAAGAAGTATATACTGGAGAGGGACCGACGTCGCAATACAACCAGATACTTGGCAAATGTTCTTCAATCACGGTGTAGATAACACAGGTGATGAATGGTGTTGCGTGCTTTAAACTTCTCTGGGGAAGATAAGCATCTTTTCTTGTTGAGATGAAAGAACCTTTTCACTGGAGATAGAAAATCTTCATCACTGGGGATAAAAGAGCTTCTTCAATGGGGTAGAAGAGCTTCTTCACTGGGGATAGAAGAGCTTTTCCTATCATAATCTTTGATTCATCCTGTGGAGATAGCTGTTGATGTTCCTTCTGTTGTTCACAACTCAAAGGAAAGTTTCGCTTTTATTTTGAAAAAGTGAAGTAAATTCATTTAAAACTTTTTTTTTCTTTTTCTTTCAAAAGTGAATAACACAATTAAAGCGTCATTTTGAAACTGAAAGAAATTAAAGATTGCAAACAAATGGGCACAAGGCTCAAATTTATTTAATAGGATGGAAATCAGCTAAAGGCGTGATTCCATGGAGTATTTACAAAAGTTGGAAATGGTAATTATGCGGAAAAGGCTGCATTGAAAGCAATAACCACTATTCCCTAAACAACTTTGAGTTCCAACTGTGCTTGTCGCTTCAGATTGGCGGTGATTTGATTGAAGATCCTTTGATGAAGTACAGACTCTTCAGGTGACGAAGTATGGACTGATGCAGTTACTTTGTCATAAATCCTTAATTTTTGCCTAGATTGCCCTTTCAGGTTTTCAATCTACCAGGATGAATTTTTTTCTGTTTATTGTCTCTAATTTTTGCCTGGACCGCCCTTTCAGGTTTTCAGTCCACCGAGACGCTCATTTTTGCCTAAGTCGCCCTTTGCGGGTTTTCGACTTACCGAGCTGTTCTTTTGTATTTTTTTAGACAAAGTATTTCTTGACTGCATCAGCATTCACAGGATGTGGGAGTTCATCACCATCCATGGTTGCAAGAGTCATGGCGCCGCCAGAAAATGTTCTTTTGACAACATACGGGCCTTCGTAATTAGGAGACCATTTGCCCCTAGAATCTGGTTGAAAAGACAAGATCTTTTTAAGCACGAGGTCGCCTTCTCGAAATTCACGAGGTCGAACCTTTTTGTTGAAGGCTTGTTTCATCCTTGCTTGGTATAATTGTCCATGGCATAGAGCAGTCATACGTTTTTCTTCGATTAAGTTCAACTGATCGTATCTGCTTTGACACCATTCAGCCTCTGATAACTTAGTTTCCATGAGGACTCTCATTGATGGGATTTCAACTTCTACGGGGAGCACAGCTTCCATGCCGTATACTAGAGAAAAGGGAGTTGCCCCTGTTGAAGTACGCACTGAAGTACGGTACCCATGTAAAGCAAATGGCAGCATTTCATGCCAGTCTTTGTAAGTGACGACCATTTTCTGGACGATCTTCTTAATGTTCTTGTTAGCGGCTTCGACGGCGCCATTCATTTTTGGTCTGTAAGGAGAAGAGTTATGATGCTCAATCTTGAATTCCTCACACAATTCTTTCATCATTTTATTGTTCAAGTTTGAACCATTGTCAGTAATGATCTTGCTGGGAATACCATATCGGCAAATGATGTTATTCTTGATAAACCTCACAACCACTTGTCTTGTAACATTGGCGTAAGATGCTGCTTCGACCCATTTGGTGAAGTAATCAATAGCTACCAAGATGAAACGATGACCGTTTGAAGCTTTCGGCTCGATCATTCCAATCATGTCAATACCCCACATGGAAAAAGGCCACGGAGATGAGAGAACGTTGAGTAGAGTCGGTGGCACATGGATCTTATCTGCATAGATCTGGCACTTGTGACATCTCTTCACGTGTTTATAACAGTCAGATTCCATTGTCAACCAATAGTATCCTGCTCTTAACATTTTCTTGGACATTGCATGCCCGTTTGAATGAGTTCCAAAGGACCCTTCATGCACTTCATGCATTAACATGTCTGCTTCGTGTCTATCCACGCATCTGAGCAAAACCATGTCGAAGTTTCTTTTGTATAGTACGTCTCCGTTCAGGAAGAAACTGCCAGAAAGTCTCCTTAGAGTTTTCTTATCTTTGTTTGATGCCCCAAGCGGGTACTCTTGAGTTTGAAGGAAGCGTTTGATGTCGTGAAACCACGGTTTATCATCGATGACTGCTTCAGTTGCAAACACATAAGCGGGCCTTTCAAGGCGCGTAATTCTGACTTTAGGCACATCATTCCAGTGACTGACTTTGAACATGGAAGATAGAGTAGCCAGGGCGTCTGCCATTCGATTCTGATCTCGAGGTATATGATGCAATTCAACCTGGTTGAAGAAAGTCAACAGACGTCTTGCATAATCTCTGTAAGGAATCAAGCCAGGGTGATAAGTTTCCCACTTGTCTTTGATTTGGTTGATCACGAGGGCTGAATCTCCATATATGTCGAGGATCTTGATCCTTAAGTCAATGGCTTCTTCGAGACCCATGATACAAGCTTCATATTCTGCGATGTTATTGGTGCAATCAAATAGCAATCTGGCGGAGAACGGGATATGAGTACCCTTGGGAGTGATGATGATTGCCCCAATTCCATTGCCAAAAGCGTTTACTGCTCCATCAAAAATTAGGCCCCATCTTGATCCAGGCTCAGGACCTTCTTCAGGTAATAGTTCGTCACAATCTTTCATCTTCAAGTACAAGACATCTTCATCAGGGAAGTCAAACTTGAGAGATTGATATTCATTAATTGGTTGATGCGCCAAATGATCGGCGAGAATGCTTCCTTTGACCGCTTTTTGAGCACGGTATTCAATGTCATACTCGGATAACAGCATTTGCCATCGGGCAATCCTTCCTGTTAAGGCAGGCTTTTCAAAGACATACTTGATCGGATCCATTTTGGAGATTAACCAAGTAGTATTGTTGATCATGTATTGGCGGAGATGTTTTGAAGCCCAAGCCAAAGCACAACATGATTTTTCGAGCATGGAGTAACGAGACTCACAGTCTGTGAATTTCTTACTCAAGTAATAGATGGCATGCTCCTTCTTACCGGTTTCATCTTGCTGTCCAAGCATACAGCCCATGGATTCTTCCAACACGGTAAGGTACATGATTAATGGTCTTCCTTCAACTGGAGGAATCAATATTGGTGGTTCCAACAGGTACTCTTTGATACTGTCGAACGCTTTTTGGCAATCTTCAGTCCATACAACCCCTTGATCTTTGCGGAGAAGCTTGAAAATCGGCCCACAAGTAGCAGTCATTTGAGAGATAAATCTGGAGATATAGTTCAATCGTCCGAGAAATCCTCTTACTTGCTTTTCAGTTTTTGGTGCAGGCATCTCTTGAATAGCTCTGACTTTGTCGGGATCTACTTCAATACCTCTTTGGCTGACAATGAAACCCAAGAGTTTTCCAGATCTAACCCCAAAAGTACATTTGTTAGGATTCAAGCGAAGCTGATATTTCCTTAGTCGTTGAAACAACTTCAAAAGGTATTCAATATGTTCTTCTTCTGTTCTGGACTTGGCTATCATGTCGTCCACATAAACTTCTATTTCTTTATGCATCATGTCATGAAAGAGAGTAGTCATTGCCCTTTGGTAAGTTGCGCCGGCATTCTTTAATCCAAACGGCATCACTTTGTAGCAAAAGGTTCCCCATGGGGTGATGAAAGATGTTTTCTCCATGTCTTCAGGAGCCATCTTAATCTGATTATAACCAGAGAACCCGTCCATGAAGGAAAAGACGTTGAACTTAGCGGTGTTATCGACCAGCATGTCGATATGTGGTAATGGAAAGTCATCTTTTGGACTGGCCTTGTTCAAGTCACGGTAGTCAACACACATTCTAACTTTACCATCTTTCTTCGGAACTGGCACTATGTTAGCCAACCATTGAGGATACTCAGAGGTGACAAGAAAACCTGCGTCGAGCTGTTTCTGAACTTCCACCTTGATCTTGTTAGCCATATCAGGGTGAGTCCTTCGCAATTTCTTCTTAACTGGCGGACATTCTGGCTTCAATGGCAAGTAATGCTGAACAATATTGGTATCCAACCCAGGCATGTCTTGGTAGGACCAGGCAAACACGTCAACATATTCTTTGAGAAGGTCTGTCAACTTACTCTTGATATCAGCATCAAGCAACGGTCCAATAGTCACTTCTTTTTTGTCTTCTTCAGAGCCCAAGTTGATCTTTTCTAAAGGCTCTTTGTGAGGCAGAATGGCTCTTTCCTCGTGCTTAAGTAATCGAGAGATCTCGTCCGGGATCTCCTCTTCTTCCTCTTCTTCGGCTTCGAACACAGGAAACTCAAAGTTGGGAGAGGGCATAGGGTTATTGCATTCAATGGGTTTATCAATAGTAAATCTGCACATGTGATTTATATCTATTTCAGAAAATTTATGAATGCAGGAGTGTATGCAGATTTTTTTTTTTTTGAAAAAGTTTTTTTTTTTATTTTATTTTATTTTTTTTTATTATTCGGTTTTTTAGGATTACCATTTCCAGAAAAAAGCAAAAAATAAAACATATAATGTAGGGAATTCAAAATGACACTTTATTTATGATTCATTTTTGAAACAAGGCCCTAAACACAAACTCATTTGCCTTGGGCAGGACAAAGAGGGAAACTTTTAAAACAAAGCCCTATACACAAAGTTATTTGGGCGAAACATTTAAAAGCAAAGCCCTATAAAACATCTCTCTGCTTTGGGCAAGGCAGGAGGTCAAAATAACAACGAGGTGATTACTTTGAGCGGCGAACAACATTCGGAACGTCGACAGCTTTCCAGTAGCAACGAACTCCTCTGTGTATTATGTATTCAGGAAAATCCTCCTCAGAGTTATCTCCAGCATTGACATTGACCGCTGGTCGAGCAGGATTTGAAGGTCCTGGTTTGTCAACCTTGTTCTTTGTAGAGTTGAAACGGTCTTCTTCTACTTCTTGAAGAGCATAAGACGAGTCACAATCTTCAGAATTTTCAGGATGTATTTCCCAGTCTTCAGGATGAAGAGACTCATTGTCAGCGACACTTTCCGAGTCAGTTGCGGGACCATCTTCCCCTTCATCTTCAAAAATGGCATTTATGTGATAATAACCATCTTCAGGATTATAAACCTTGGCAGATGCATTGAAGCCGAAATCTTCAGTAATTTCAGGCTGCTGAGAAAATTGACAGGGCTGATAAGCCTCTTCTGGTTGACTATTGCATTCAAAGGAATCTCCCCATCCAGTTGGTTGGATATCCTCAATCGCAATCTTTGAACTTTCAGGCGCAGTATATTTCACCATGTAATCAAATTTTCCACTTGGTTGTCCCAAGGTGTCCCAAATTTCTGCAGGAACAGGCTCAGTTTCTTTGCCTTTGGATTTCTGTGACGGAGGATATGGTTCTTCCTGAGATATGTATCCCGAGTCATTGAGATAACACTTCCATTCTTCTTCAGTATCAGGTAGACCTTCTTCGATACATTCTTCGATAAGGACATTAACCTCTTGAGGAATTGGGTTAAGGAATCCTCCACTAATGAATGTTTCTTTGATCGGACGAAGGGTTTCATCCTTCTTGGTGCAGTTTGAGAATGTTGGTGAACATCCGAGACCTGCTCTGGTTTCATTCTTGGTAGGGATCACAACTTGCCCCCAGCCAGTGGTAGTTCCATCTTTTACTACTTTTACCGCCTCTTTGTAAGAAGAGATCGACGCTTTCTTCTTGGAAGATTCGTCTTCTAAAGAGAGACCTTGGAACTGAGTTCCTTCCACATCATCAGCACTAATGAAAGAGAAATTGGATAAATGGCTCACCATCAAGGCTTGTTCTCCACTTATTGTTACCAATTTTCCATTTGTTACAAACTTTAACTTTTGGTGGAGCGTAGAAGTTACTGCCCCTGCTTCATGGATCCATGGTCGTCCTAATAGACAGCTATAAGCAGCTTGTATGTCCATGACCTGGAAGATGATTTGGAACGTATGGGGACCAATTGTCATGGGAAGGTTGACTTCGCCGATAACAGATTTTCGCGATCCATCAAATGCTTTGACAACTACACCACTGAACTTCATAGGCATTCCTTGGTAAGACAAGCGAGCAAGAGTCGTCTTTGGCATCACATTCAAGGAAGATCCGGTGTCTACCAACACATTAGACAAAGAATCTGACTGACAATTCATAGAAATGTGCAAAGCAAGATTGTGATTTTTACCCTCCTCGGGGAGTTCTTCATCACAGAAGCTTAAATTGTTACAAGCTGTTATGTTGGCTATTATCCCATCAAAGTGATCAACAGTCACATCATGGTCTACAAAAGCTTGATCTAAGACTTTCATCAGGGCTTCCCTGTGGGCTTCTGAGTTTAAAAGCAATGAAAGTATTGAGATTTTTGAAGGAGTCTGCATAAGCTGATCCACAATCTTGTATTCACTTCTTTTGATAAGTTTCAAAATTTCATCAAAGTCAGGATTCACATTGGTTCCACTGGATTGACCAATATCAGTGTTTGTATTACTGATAGGAGTTTCCACAGGATTCCCTACTGGTGTATTGACAGGATTTTGTCCGGTTGCGGGAGCAACAGGCTGCTTTGGAGGTAGCGGAGTATACACACGTCCACTTCTTGTTACACGACTTACATCAGCAATGTTTACAACAGATGAGAGAGTAGGTAAAGGAACTTCTTGTCCATCCTTTATCATTGTGGCATTGTAATTGTATGGAACTGCCTTGTCAGAGTTATAAGGAACAGGTCCAGGTAGACAAATGATCAAAGGAGCAGTAGGAACCTTCGGCTTGTCGTAAGTAACTTCCATGCGCTCAGGCATGTTGAAATGAGGAACGATGACGTTAACTGTAGGCATTTCCGAGTTGATATCTGAGACTAAAAGCTCATGCGGATAACATCCTATCATGTTAACTTCATTTTCATCCCTATTTTTGTAGATCTCAATAGTACCATTATCCAACAGTACTTGGAGATCTCTTCTCACAATCGAACACCCGTGAGGATCCACACAACATATTCTACAGGAACCGTATTGATGCTGGCGAAAATTCGGCCCCCGACAAAGAGTAGCGTGCATTTGTACCAAATCTGCTCTTGAGAAGTTGATATTATAGACTCGGTATTGGCCAGGACATCCATACACCATGTTTACAACATGCCCTCCATGATTGGGCAGCGGATTTGCTTGCACATTAGGATTCAAATTTCTGAAAGAGAGGAGATTAGACCTAACCAACCTCTGAACTTCATATTTCAAGGCTATGCAATGCTCAAGATCATGGCCAGGTGCTCCTTGATGATAAGGGCATGAGACCTCAGCTTTGTACCACCATGGGAGTCTCTCAGGTACGGGCGGTGGCGCTTTAGTTTGAACAAGACCTCTTTCAATCAAAGCAGGGTACAATTCCGTGTATGTCATTGGAATTGGATCAAACTGTGGAGCTCTTTGTACTCGATTCTGATTATTGTTTAACTGCTGAGCCTGTGGTTGAGGCTGTTGTTGAAACTGCGGGGTAAATCCCGGATTCGGTGTTGTATTAACGGCTGGTGCAATAGCAGCTACCTGTCGTTGACGATTAACATTTCCTCTTGGCCTCCCTTGGGATACCATGTCAACACTTTGTTCTTTCTTCTTTGGGAAACCACTTCCGAACTTTTTGGTTCCACTTGAAGATCCACCTTCTTTAGTCAAACGTCCTGTTCGGACTCCTTGTGGGTTGAGAAAGTGCCATAGTGACTTGAGAAAAAGTTACCCCTGAATGTGGATTAAAAGCCGAACCTTGTGCAGCAGGCGCTTCAGTTGTAGCTGTTTGAACCCCAGAGAAATTATGACGGAAACCTGTACCAAAGCTGAAAGGCGGGCCCCAACCTTCTGGCATGGAGAAAGATGGAATACCGAATGCAACTGTAGAAACTGGAGTAGTGACTTCAGATGTTACTGTTGCTTGACTGTTAGGTGGCGGCGTCTGATTCTGTGCGGCCATTAAAGAGTCAACCAGAGTAGTGAGACTTTCCAACTTTTCCTGAAGAGTGGTCACTGTACCACGAAGCTCAATATTCTCTTGTTCAGAGTGTTCCATTACTCTTCTTCTGCTTGAACGAGTATTGTATCTGTGATCTGATTGCGAGCGCGGTCGAGAAACCTTGAGACGCGACAGCTTGACGATCTAATGGAGAAAGATCCAAAAGATGAGACTCTATACAACGGACTCGATATGCAGAATGATGTATGCAAAAAGAAATTTATGATTTTTCCAAATATTTTAAAGATTATTTTCTTGCAAACATTTGAACATAAACAATTCTTTTTTTTATTATTTTTTTATTGCAATAATGGGAAATGTTACAACATTGGAGCGTAGCTCCTTACAAAAGCAAATGATAAATAATAAAAAAACTAAACAAATCCTAAGCATCTTCATCAGACGAAGAACCAAATGCATTGTGCAGCTTGAGCTTCATGATTTCTTTCCCATAGTGAGCTTTCAATTCGGCCTTTTCAGCTCTCAGCTTGTCAACAATATTCTTCCAATCATCAGGAGTCGGAGCGTTGCTTGTTGAGCCTTCCAGATTTTTCTTGCTTTCTTTGATGTACCTCTTGATTGCAGCGTCTTTCTGACGAATCTTCTCATCTTTGCTCATGAGCCATCCATCTTGATAATAGAGAGTTTCTTCGTGATCTTTCACTCTTTTCTTCAACTTTCTCTTTTCCACCTCAGTGCTACGAAACTTTTCTTCCCAAGCATCTTTTTCTGTCCTCATTTTAGCCAAAGTGTCTTGGTATTCTTCCATAGTGGGAATGTTGGGCAATTGAGATACTGCAGGGAGCATGGGTTTTTCATAAGCATAAGGCATTTGGAACTCCTTGGCTCTTTTCTTTACCCAGCAGGTGTAGGCGTCCATGGCAATGCAATTTCTTTCCTCGCCTCTTTCTTTCCATCGGACGTCGTACCAAGCTCTCACCATTCTCGCTTTCAACCTTTTAGGATTATCCCCTTCTCGGTAGAAGTAACCTTCCACTGTAGGACCAACAGGTTTAACTGAATTTGCATACCCGAGTTGTCGTCGGGCTAGGACCGGATTATAGTTAATTCCTCCTTGTGTACCAATGAGGGGTACGTTGGCGAACTCTCCACAACTTTCAATGGTTTCTGTACCACAGCGAGCCAAGGTATACCAATGAATATCATTATTAGTAAGAGACATAAGTCTTCGAGGCCAACGCAAGCCTTCTCGGTTTTCTGTGAAAATAGGAGACTCAGGTAAGTGTGAAACAATCCATTTGAACAACAAAGGTGCACAACATACAATGATTCCACCGCCTTGGCGATTCCTATGATGAACAGAGAAATACATGTCACCAAGCAAAGTCGGAACCGGATTTCCAATCAGAAAGATCTTTATGGCATTGATATCAACAAAGTTGTCGACATTGGGAAACAGAACCAACCCATAGATGAGCAAGGCTAGTATAGCTTCAAAAGCTATCATGCTACCAGTTTCGATGAAATCAAAGGCTTTCTTTATCAGGAAGTGTGAAGTTAAACCCGGGAGGTTTCCTTTGGTAGTCCAATTACTCTCTACTTCAGACTTTTTCATGTGGATACTTGCTGCAATGACGTGTGACTTAGGAATGGCTTCCAAACCATTGAAGGGTATTTTGTCAGACACAGGGATACCCAAAAGATTGGCATATTCTTCCAAGGTCGGTACCAACTGGTAGTCTGGAAAGGTGAAACACCGGTAGACGGGATCATAGAACTGAACCAGAGTTTTGAGAAGTCCTTCATCAACATGAGTGTTCAGGATAGGCAAAAGCTTTCCATAACTTTTCCTAAAATTAGAAGGATCTTGTACAGAAGATGCTAACTCTATCAGTCTTTCTACATCAGGCGCTTTGAAACCGTACTTTTTGGTATACCTTTTTTCCATAACTTAATCCTATAATGTTTGCAAAGAAAATTCTCTAAATTTTTTTGGAAAAATCATGTTTTTATGGAAAAAGATGGGTTTTTTAATGAATGTATGAATGCATGGATGCATGGATGCCACATATTCAAACATGGTGAAACAAACATGGTAACGCAAACAGGGTAACGCGAACATGGTAACGCGAACATGGTAACGCATACATGGTAACACATACATGGTAACACAAACATGGTAACACAAACATGGTAACGCATAGGTTCAAAGTCACGAGCATGAGGTCAGAGAACCAAAAATGGGATAGATCTAGTTAATCACCTGCATGACATGTTCTACTGATACGTCAGAGTCTACATTTTTCTTTCGGATATTACCGGCCTTCCACAATTAAACTCATGAGCCAGTAATATTCTCAAGAAAAACTCGTCTGAGTGTGGTTCTCCGCATGACAACTAATCCAAGTCTTCACCTGAATAGTTTCTGCACCACAACCTAATAAGGCCAGGATGGGTTGGGGTTCTACGGTCTCTCAGCTTCTACAGTTCAATGAAAGTAATAATGTCTTCGCTACGAAACATGCTAAACATATATTACCAACAAGGAACCTCCACTGAGCGGAAGGATTCTCACGTGCGCCTGCACATGACTATACCCTCCACCTAATTTCTTATGTGTACTTAATCCGGGTTAGGATTTGTCCATAATGTATCACTTGTAACAGAACCACGCAAGTAACAGAACAAGAACCACACATATAACAAAAAATGAAATGAAAAAATAAAGAAAATAGAAATAACCCTTCCTTTGGAAACAATAAAAAGATGGTCCCCAGTGAAGTCGCCATTTTTTTGTCGCGGGCGAAAAACCGTTTTGTTCCTCTTTTTTGTGGGATGAGACACCTGATGCCTTCTTTGGGCTCGAGTGCTCATAAAAAATGATTTTTCTTTGTTTCGACCAAACTTTTTATTATTTCCAAAGGAGGAAAAGGAAAAAAGCTGCAATAACCTAAAAGTGGGGGGAGAGATCTTTGGGTAAGAGGGTTGGTTATACGAAGGGAAGGTATTAGCACCCAACGTATCTATAGTACTCTATAGGTTTCTTTGCTTTGTTTTTCATTCCATGTTGTTGAGAGGTTCTTGTGAAATAGGTGGGACCTAAGGTGTTTGTTTGATTATGCTCGCAAAGATCATCGCGATCCTCTGCATACATATCCCTTAGAGGGAATCAGAGCATCTGTAGCTCGGGGTCTACGGGTGCTAAGGTTTGAATGGTTTGAGAGAGAAGTTTTGCTCGCCAAGGATCGACCTTGTGCCTACGTATTCTCAAAGGGATGTTGAGAAAGTCAGAGCAATCGTAGTTCCCACTTATGCTAGTGGAAGCAAAGGAAAATAGACAAATGTCGTCTAAATGCTAGATGTATCTAATCTATATCATCACATACATCTGTTTGATTTTTGTTTGAAAATCTTTTCATTATAAGCCCGGGGCCATGCCACTTAGGGTGCTTAGAATGATAAAGATGTTTTTGTTTAACCAGCCTTGTGGCAAAAGTTTCAATGAAGTCAGCCTTGTGACAAAAACTTTGATTAATCAGCCAGCCTTGTGGCAAAAGTTTCAATGAAGTCAGCCTTGTGACAAAAACTTTGATTAATCATCCAGTACGGTGGTAAAACAGTTTGATTGATTAGCCAGCCTTGTGGCAAAAAAGTTTGATTGATTGATTGATTGTGATGATATATAAGAGATACTCCTAGCATAGAGATGAAAAATGTCTAATCTCCTAGGGTATTTGTTTTGGATATTGGGGATGCTTATAAGAAGCCCGCGGGTCCTTGTACGAAGCCCAAGAGGAGGCTATCCGAGGGTCCTTGCATTGTAAGCCCAAGAGGAGGCTATGGGAGGGACAATCCAGGGTCCTTGCATTGTAAGCCCAAGAGGAGGCTATGGGAGGGTCACTCGTTTGTACAAAGCCCAAGGGGAGGCATGGTATAGTTGGTTTGAGCTCTTAGAGCGATTTCACCGGGAAACCATACTCTATGTCCTAACCTAAACTAGTGAGATTCTTTGCACGAAGCCCAATAGGAGGCTATGGGGAACCTAGTGTTGTACTAAGTTGAATGAGCATATAACACAATCACAGGTATGAACAAGTACGAACAAACATGAACAAGTACATGAACAGATATGAACAGTTATACATATATGACAAAGTGTGTGTATATAATGGAGTTTATGAAGGAAATATACCTGTAAGCATGATCCATTTGTATACACAGGGCTCGGGACTCACACTCGGGGAGAGGTCCACTTGAGTTTATTCACAGCTATGTAAACAGGTATTTACAAGGGCTCGGGACTTATACCTACATGGAGGCCCATGGTATTTTTGGGAAGATTTAAAGAAACCTTCATTTTTGGTTTGTCATTCAAAGTTAAAAAATCAAACTGATCGAGGTATGTACAAAAAAGTGTATGTACAAAAAGGCGTACAATGAAATACCTAATTTCATGTACTGGAATGGGTATGTACAAAAGGGCTTGGGACTTATACCTACATGGAGGCCCATGGTATATTTGAAAAGCTTTGAAATTGTTTTGTTAACAGACGCGTCGTTTGAAAAACGGTTTGAAAGTTTGTTTTGAAAGAGTTTTCTGTACAAAGAAAAACTGTATGAAAGAAAAAAAGAGTGGGTCTTATACTCTCTAATATTCGAGAGGCCCCACATCGTTTTGAAAATCAATTGTTCAATTAAAAAAAAAAATTTAATCAATAGTTTCAAAAAGAAATGGTTTATTGTTTTGAAAAGAACGATTGCTCGTTTTAAAATGGTTTGAATTTTGAAAGAAGTCAATTTAATCAAGATAAACAAAAGATTATCCTTAATTAGCATTTAGATGATTAGGGTTTGCTTCAAAAAATATTTACAAGTGATTAACTTTGAAAATCAAATGAAAAATAATATTCAAAAGTATTAAAATTACTTAAAAACAAGTCATTTTAAAAATATTAAAAAATATATCAAATAAATGTTTTTTGATGATTTTTTTTGATATTCTTAAAATATGTATATTAAATAAGAAGTGTTCAAAAAATGAAGAAAAAATAAGTTGATTTGATTAGTTAAATTAATTAATGAAGTTTGTTAAAAAATGAAAGAAAAATAGTGTTAAAAAAAATGTTTTGGTCCCTAAGGGTGTTGAACCCGTGACCTTATGCTCATCAGCCAAAACAACAACCAACTGAGCTGCGCGCGCAGCTTGTTAATGATACACGTTCATTTGATTATATTTAAAAACAAGTATTTGAATTTCTGAACAAAAAAATGGCGCCAAGAACACATCCTCAATTTGATTTTGAAATTTCTGAAAACTGAACCAAATTGATCAAGTGAAGGGTCTATCTCACTCGGTTTTTCACAAGGATCATGATGGTGCCCTCATAATTCATTTATTTTTGCTCTAAGGTGATCAATTTTGTGATGAACACGAAGAACCCTAATTCTGAGATTGATCATGAAATCGTGTATGTGCAAGATAAATAGCAATTGATTGAGGGTTAATGATCCTCATAGGTGCAGAAACAAGATGGTATGTTCATATTTCATTTATGATGCATGATTCATAGAGTTTGAAGTTCATGAGCACTTACCTCAAAAACGGCCAAGCTGGAGATTGAATTTTGCGAAGGAGGTGTTACAGATGTTGTTGCTCGATCTGGACAGCTTCAATGAACCTTATGGAAGGTGTCTGGATGCTTGGAGTGAATTGAAAACACCTGGAGTAGTTGGAGGTACCCGATCTGCAGTTAGGCCTAAGTGTGAATCGAGCTCTATGATTTTGATGTTTCAGGTTGGTGATGATGATTGGGATAGTTCATATATGGTACATGGATGGTGTTAGAAGTGATAGTTTGGACAGAGATGAGCTAGAATGGATTTTGGCATGATAAGGTTCATTTCATGTTCATATGGAGGTGAGATGATGATTCTGAGTTTTGGGGTGATTTGGGGTGTGTGAGTGGTTCAAACACATCCCATATGATGTTTATGAGTTGCTAGAACCATCACTTTGGCCATAACTTCAAGGGTTTGAAGGTTGAGTTTTGTACCTCTTAGAAACTTAAGAAACTTGCATTCTAAGAAAGAAAGAGAAAGCCTATAATTTGTGAGACTTTGGTGTGTTTTTGAATGGAGTTTGGACCTCTATTTATAGGCCAAAGAGTCTGAACTCAGAGCTTTGCAACTTGATCAAAGTTTGATGATTTGGCTTAAGAGATAAAAAGGAATCTTTTACATTTAATGCAAAATGGTTAAAGTGACCAAACCATGGTTAAAACTCAAGCTTCTTATCCTCTTCCATTCTGATCTCAAATCAGAGAAAATATCTTCAATTATTGCCTCTTTGCATCATTGCTTGGATTATAGGTCATGTAGTCTTGAAACTTAGTGAAAAATGGTGAAAATTCAAGTGAAAATGATCACTAAATGCATAATTCAAAACCATAGCTACACTCCATATTTTTTCATGCTCTTGGACATTTTGGAAAGCTCATGTTGCATACTTCAAAACCCTAGTTGAAAGTTTCTTCAAGACCTTTAAGGAAATGGGTGAAAAAGATCCATGAACTTTGAGAAAAATGAAGTTTTAAGTGAAGTTTTCAAAAAGTACCAACTTTGAAGCTCCATATCTCTTAAATGGTTGATCTTATGGAAAAAAATTATATGTGTCAAAGTTGTTTATTGGATCAAAATCTACAACTTTCATGTTGGAAGTTTTTTTCAGTTTGTAGGTGAAATTTTGAGCTATTCCCTTCCAAAGTTTGGAAAAAACCATGAAAAACACTTAGAAATTTTTCTAAGTATGGAAAGTCAAACTTTTGACTTTTTGATTCTTGATTGATTTTCTTGATTTTTCTTGATCAAATGACTTCATATATCATATATTGATGATTTAAAACTTCAAAAGTCATGGTTGACCAAAATTCCCCAAAAGTCAATGGTGATCTTGTACAGTTGACTTTTTCAGACGAATCGCGTTTCTGGAGATTTCAAATGAAACAGGCTATCCTCACCAAATGAATGGTATGAATGGATCATATTGAAGCATTAGAGGATATTGAGCCATGGTTTGAGTTGTGGCACCATGTCCTGATTAAAAAGGCAGTTGTTCAGTGAATTAGGTCAAAACCCTAGTTGTCGACCTGATGAAATTGATGACTGTGGACCTTGAATTGAGATGCAATTCCCATGGGATATTGTCATAGGGATTATTTGAGGATGATTGAGACCTTTGATTGACTTCCTGGGGATTTTTAGGGTTTCCCAAATGTGATCCCTGATTTCAGTCCCTGATAGTTCAAAACCCTAATCTGATGATTTGAAATTTCACTGTTGATCAATCCTTGTGTAGGAGATGTTATGAGCCAATGGATTAGGTCAAAATGATGTACTTGGGGTCTTGAGGTCATGTCCCAAGTCATTATGTCAAATTCTGAGTAAAAGTCAAGAGTATGTTGTCTTCAGTCAAAACCCTAATTCAGTCGATTCAGAGCTACTGAGCTTGTTGAAATGAACCTCTGAGGACCAAATGTTGATTATTGATGAAGATGATTCATTTGAGATGAAGGGAGAACAAAACCCTAATTGATTGTTACTTGTACTGATGAGTGATTTCCAGATTAAACCCTGCTGAGTCACAAGTAGCAAACACAAGCTATGCAATTTTGTTAGAGATGCAAATGATGCATATGCTATGATATGAGGTGGTATCTTAGGTCAAAAATTGGGGAATGACAGAGATGTAATTTCCATTGGATATTGTCATAGGGATTATTTGAAGATGATTGAAACCTTTGAATGATTCCCTGGAGCTTTTTAGGGTTTCCCAAATGTGATCCCTGATTTTAGTCCCTGATAGCTCAAAACCCTAATCTGATGATTTGAAATTCCACTATTGATCAATCCTTGTGTAAGAGATGTCTTGAGTCAATAGATTAGGTCAAAATGATGTACTTGGGGTCCTGAGGTCATGTCCCAAGTCATTAGGTCAAATCCTGAGCAAAAGTCAGGAGTATACTGTCTTCAGTCAAAACCCTAATCTGGTTGATTCATAGCTTTTGAGCTTGTTGAAATGAAACTTTGAGGACCAGATGGTGACTGTTGATGAAGATAGTTCCTTTGAGATGAAGGGAGAACAAAACCCTAATTGGTTGTTACTTGTACTGATGAATAATTTCTTGATTAAACCTTGCTGAGCACAAGTAGCAAACACAAGCTATGCAATTTGTTAGAGATGCAAATGATGCATATGCAAATGATATGAGGTGGTATCTTAGGTCAAAAATTGGGGTATGACAATATGATCCCTCAACCGCCTGAAGATTCAGTCCGAGTCGAAGAGATTTCAGGAGAAGAGATAGGTCAAAGATTGGATGCAATCTACGACGAAGAGCCTTTGGGTTTCGAGAAGGACCCAATGGGATCAAATATCAAAATGTTGGCCCAATATCCACTCGAAGAAGTAAATCTCGGAGATGGAGATCAAAAGAGGGTAACATACGTCAGTGCGAAACTAGCGCCAACGCTGAAGTCAAAAGTGGTCGCGTTGTTGAAGGAGAACAAAGATTGCTTTGCATGGGATTACGATGAGATGCCTGGTTTAGGGCGCGATTTGGTCGAATTAAAGTTACCCATAAAGGAAGGAAAAAAGCCCATCAAGCAAACTCCTAGAAGGTTCGCACCAGAAATTCATTCGAAGATTAAAGCAGAGGTCGAAAGACTCCTACGATGTAAGTTCATCAGAACCACAAGGTATGTCGAATGGATTGCTAATATTGTACCAGTTATTAAAAAGAATGGTTCATTAAGAGTATGCATAGATTTTCGTGATCTGAATGCAGCAACTCCTAAGGATGAATATCCCATGCCTGTGGCAGAAATGTTAGTAGATTCAGCCGCAGGCTTTGAATATCTAAGTATGTTGGATGGATACTCTGGTTATAATCAGATTTTCATTGCAGAAGAAGATGTGTCTAAAACAGCTTTTCGTTGCCCAGGGGCAATAGGCACCTATGAGTGGGTTGTAATGCCTTTCGGTTTAAAGAATGCTGGGGCAACCTATCAGAGAGCAATGAATTCTATATTTCATGATTTTATAGAAACATTCATGCAAGTATACATAGAAGACATCGTTGTGAAATCTGTCTCAGATTACGATCATCTCGATCATCTAAGCCAATCTGTAATACGGTGAACTGACTTTTAATCGAAATGTTGCGGTAAAGCATGAGTCGCCACCGACTTTTATTTTATCCAAACAAGTTAGAAAGGCTAAAAGAAACAGGAAAAAGCTTTTAAATAAAATAGGGTTCGGGGGTAATTATGCAAAGTGAAGGTGTAAGGCACCCTTTGCATCCATGGTTTTCCATGGGCTCTTAATTGCTTTGCTCTTTGTTTGAAAAGAAATGTAGAAGAAAAAAGAATAGGGACTTTAGCTCGTAAATGAGCGTAGCCCTTTTGAAGGATTATGAGAAAGAATATAAAAATTTTAGAGCAAGGCAAAGCAATTAGGGGCAATTACCTTAAACTTAGATGATAGGTTTCTTTTAGCCTTTCAGGATGAAAGGGTCTATCCATGCCATGACAGGGCAGGAAGCCTTTCGTTTGGAGGTTGAAGGGTCATCGCTTTATCGTTTGCCATAAGACTGACCCATGCCATAGAGAGGCAGGTAGTCTAAGGGAAGGATCAGAATAGCCTTTTTCGTAGGCAACCAGAGGATACCTCAGCCTTTTCGTAGGCAACTTCCGAGGGTCGAGATCATTTTTTAGTGTATCGAAGGCAGCATCATTAGGGACCATGATCTTTAATCAAGGCAACATGGCTGAGGTATCCTCGTATTCGAGGGACTGGCTATTCTGCAAAAAACACAAGGCAACAGGCAACAGGCAACAGGCAACAGAGAGGTTTACCCAAAAGTGTGCGTGTGTGCACCAATCACGTGATTATATTCAGTTATATTATCTTGTAAATAGGTGATTCTAATTCAATTAACAAGTTGCACTCCCTAGAATTACTAACCACGCAGTTTAATATAAACAGTAATAATGGGGGAAGAGAAATTGCAACCAGCGGAGGAGAGGGGAATTGAAACCAGCGGGATAAAATAAGACAAATAGGTTTGAAACAATTAATAATAAAATTGAGATTAGGGTTTAGGGTTACCGATACTCGACGCTTTGGCAACTGACAAACCCTGAAAAGGTGGGAAAAATGGCAAACAAAAAAATGGGGTGAGTGCATTATCGGTTCGGAGGCGAACATTGCTAACCCTAATAAAAATAAAAGATAAAGAAATTAAGAATAAATAAATACAAGGGCACTTAGCTTTGCATTTTGAATTTGATCTGACATGGTTGGCGGTCGAAGGAAGCCTCAGGGTTAACCCTGAAAAATGGCAAGGGCAGAAAAATAGATGGAGTGAATGTATGCACAATTCAAAAAATATAAGGGCAAACCCTAAAATCAAAGGAATCAAAATAGACTTTGAAATTTAAATGAATCGAATACTTAGCTTCGTATTTGACGTGGCGCGTAGTCGGAAGGTACCTGAAAAGCCAACCCTGAAAAGGCACAGAAAAAAGAAATATTCAGTGTAGGGTTAATTCTCGTAAACCCTAATTGAGATTCAAATTGAATATAATGATAAATTGATTTAATTAATTATTGGTCTTGCGACCTAATTAATTAAATCGGGACAAAAAATTAAATCGAGTGTAAGAAATAATTTTTAGGAATTTTTGGAATTGAAATAAAATAAATATGAATTTTTAGAGGTTTTTAATAATTAAATCAATTTAAATCTATTTTATAAATAATATATATATTAAATATTATATAAAACAAATAAATAATAAGTATTAAAATATTTATACCATGGTGGTCCTGCATGCCTATGAACGTTGGATGAAGAGATGATGGAATCCGATGGCTGCAGGAGCGAGGGTGCATCATGCACGCGTGGACTGCCGAACACTGAATCCTCCAGCTTTTAAATTTGCTGCGCGCGCATGGGGGACCAATCAGGAGGTGACACGCCATCTTCTTCCTCCTTGAGAAAACTGGAAAACACTTTTTATAGCGCTTTTGCAGCAACGCCATAGAAACCCGCATCTATCACACCTGCAAAAATCGTAGAATGCCCAAAACGACACAAAAATTCTTCGCGACTATACCAATGTGATCGTCCAGAGATCACGAATTCATTGACACCAGAGTTTTGGCCTAATTTTACCTCAATATAAAAGCCCTCTTTCGAACCTAAAAACCCTAGCTATGGCAGATTGTACAATCACGCATGAAAACACAATTCAAGCTCCAGAATCCATAAGAATATGAACATGATTATGAATATGCGAACAAAATTCAATGATAATGCACAAATTATTGGAATCGAAGCAATTTAGAAAAGCGCAAACCGTGAGCAATTAGGGAGATTTCTGGAGGTGTTGTTCTCGTACAATGGTCCAGTTAGCTTCAGGGAGACTTGAGGCAAGTGTTTGGATCAATGGAACACCACAAATCGGCCTCTAACTCAGAATTCAAATTTGAAATTTCTTTGAACTTTTGTGCTCGGATTTTGGATTCTATGGCTGCAAAATCGTGAACCCTAGCATCTGGCTTTGATCAGTATATATATGAGATTGATTAGGGTTGATAAAACTGAAGGAAATCCTTTTGAATCTTGAATTGAAAGTTTTGGAAATTTGATTGAAAATCTCTTATGAAAACTTTCTTAATTTGCTCAATTTCAATCTAATCTCTCCAAATATTATTTGCACGAATTTGTAATGATTATATGATATATTTGATGATGAAAATAGATCCAAATCATATCTTTTATAAAATATTTGATTTTCTTCTAATTTATATGATTTTAATTCTTTTTAATTAGAATAAAAAATCAAAATAAATCAAATTAATCATATATTTTCGTGGCAAAGAGATTTTGGGCTCTTGAATACTTGGGGACCAAGATTGAAGCAAAATAATTTGGGCCCATTTGCAAAAAGTTCCAAGTTTCTTCACATTTTTCCCTCCAAAATGACCCAACTTTATTAAGGCCTATCTCTCTCAATTTTTGAGGTATGGAAGTGTTCTAAGACTTTTTAGAAACCTTAGAGAGTCCTATAACCAATGTCTTTGGTCTCATGTAAAAATTATTTTCCATGCTCCTTGTGTGTCCTTTTGAAAAAAGTGACTTTTTGTTGACTTTTGAAAAGGACTTGTAATGTTTTGGTCCATATCTCTCAAATGAAGCATTTTTAGACTTGGCATGTGAGAGACAAAGTTGTATAGAATCAAATTTCCTTCAAGATGAGCTTTGGATGGAAAATTTTGGCTGTTCCATGTGGGAGTTATGCTTGGTCAAAGTTCAGTTCACTTTTCCTATACAAAACCCTAATTTAGAAACTTTTTGGTTTGTTGATTTTTGATCTTTCCTTGATGAAGCATGATCAATCCTTGATCAAATGGTGAATGATGTTTCAATATGAGGATCTTGACAAAAAATCAGGAGTTTTGACTTTACTTTGACCATAGTTGACTTTTAGGTTAACTTAGTCGACTGTTAACTTTCTGAACAATTGAGTGACCAATCCTTTGAATTGAGACTTGATACTTGTCATAGAGATAGTGTGGGATATATTGAGCCATATAGTGTCATACCCCAATTTTTGACCTAAGATACCACCTCATATCATTTGCATATGCATCATTTGCATCTCTAACAAATTGCATAGCTTGTGTTTGCTACTTGTGACTCAGCAGGGTTTAATCAAGAAACCACTCATCAGTACAAGTAACAATCAACTAGGGTTTTGTTCTCCCTTCATCTCAAATGAATCATCTTCATCAACAATCAACATTTGGTCCTCAGAGATTCATTTCAACAAGCTCAGCAGCTTTGAATCAATCAGATTAGGGTTTTGACTGAAGACAGTATACTCCTGACTTTTGCTCAGGATTTGACCTAATGACTTGGGACATGACCTCAAGACCCCAAGTGCATCATTTTGGCCTAATCCATTGGCTCATAACATCTCCTACACAAAGATTGATCAGACAAATCCTCAGATCAGAGTTTTGAACTATCAGGGACTGAAATCAGGGATCACATTTGGGAAACCCTAAAAATCCCCAGGAAGTCACTCAAAGGTTTCAATCATCTTCAAATAAAGTGCGCCATATCCATTTGTGTGATTCAAGAGTTTTGATTGGAATCTATTTCAAGATTTTGGCCTATGGATTCATCATGGTGAAGAATTGATTCATATGGATTATTTGAAAATTGGTATAAGGTTGAAACAATTCATGGAAATTTCACCAAAATTGCAAGAAATATCTTTTAGTCCATTTGTTGAAAGATCATTTCAAGTATGGTTTAAAACCATAAATTCAAGAATTAAAAGTTCATTGGTGCAAGAACATTTTTCACATTACTTCAAGGACTTTTCTTTCAAGAATATCCAACATTCATGGTTCATACAAATTTATCCAAGATTCTAAAGGAAATTCAAGTGGAGTGTCTTTACATGAACAAATTCCAATTTTCAAATGAATTACAAAGGAACTTTATCTAAAGTTCAAGAATTACAAAATTCTATTCATTTTCAAGAATACAAGTTCATACAATTTTAAAGTTGGAATGAATTGGAAATTACAAGAAAAAAGAGAAAAACTACAAAGACATTCTTAAAGACTTTCTTCAATCTTCAAATCTCCATTCTTGGAATTCAAGTTTCTTCATTCTTTCTTCAAAGAATACTCATGTCACATGAAAAAAAAAAGAAACAAAAAGGGGTGAGATTAGCAAAAAGTCCAATAAAAGAAATAATTCAAAAAGAAGAGATAATTCAAGACAAAAAGGAATCAAAGAGAGATTTTTCTTCCACTTGCATGATTCATATCATAAGAAATATCTTTGCATAATGAAATGGAGAATATTCTTATTCTTATTCTTATTTTCTCAATGATTACAATCTTGCCAATCAAGTTAATTTTTATGCCAAACACATCCTAAGCTTTTCCTATAAATAGAGGTGTTCTCTTCATTGCAAATCACACCAAAGCAACCTTAGCTACTTGCTTTTTTCACTCCTCCCTTTTCTCTCATAATTTTCAAAGTTTCTTAGTTCCATAGTTGGAAAAGGGGTGAAGAAGTAGTTCATACCTTAGTGGAGAGCAACAACTTGAAGTTGCATCTTCAAGTCTCCCTAATATCCAAAAAAAGGTTTTGTTGCATCATCTTCATCAAAATAGATCCTACAACAACAAATTCAAAAGTTGTTACACTCTTGCATAGCTATAAGATTGAGCAACTCAAAGTGTCCTTCAGTAACACCACCCGAATTTCCAGAAAAAAAAAGAAAAGAGATTCAAAACCATACCTCTGGTTGCAGCCCTGTGCTTACACATCATTCACGCATCATCTTCAACAACTCCGAAGCAACAGCAGAAAAATTCAGCAAAATCAAAGCATAACCGCAACACTGTTTCGGAACAATTATAACAATTTTCAATGGAAATCCAAAGCAGTAGCAGCGACGTGTTTAAAAATTCAAAGCGCAGCAATTACAACAAGCTTGCAGTAGATTTTATTTCAGAAGCAGAAGGATTAAAGACATACCACAACAATTAAACCGGCGAAATTCTCCTCGCCGTAGGTAAGTCGATCCTGCCTTCACTCTCAACCTCTCTGATATTTGTTGCTGTACCTGTAAACCGAAAAGAACAAAACAGAGAGTGCATAAATAGTTGTTGCACCTAACAATCATCTGAAAACCGAAATAGAGTAAGCTACTACTGCTATATCACAGAACAGAGATCAAATTCGAAGGAAACTTACCCAGATTTTCGCCCCTATTCATGAGTCTGTTAAAATCAAGTCAAAATTTGTTGTAGAGTTGAGTTTATCCTTGTAGTTTCATCATATTTTGTGTGAGCTTCTTCAAGCTCCTCCCATGGCCGCGGTAGAAGGAAACCGTGAGTGAGGGATTTGTTGTTTACGGAGAAGAATCACGAGAGAGAACCGAGAGAGATTGTTTGAGTGTTTACTCGGATTTTCGTTATTGCTTCTCCCATGGCCACCGTGAAATTTCCGCCGGGAAGTTGATGTTGCTGTTGCTCCTCTATGTTTTTCCAGAAAATATTACGTGAGAAAGGAAGAAGAAAGAGGCGTGTGCCTCTGTGTTGTTTTAGGGTTTTCTATAACCCAACTCATGTGATAAGATTAAAACCGGATCCGGGTTCCATCTGACCCGACCCGGTCCGGCCCCAATGTTTTTTTATTTCAGTTTCTTAAATTAATTTGGGCTGCACTTCCCTTTTCAGATTGAACACCTACTGGCCCAATTAATTAGTCTTTTTTATTATTAGTTCTCTTCTAATTTTCATTAATAGAATTTCATAAAAAAATAAAACTTAGTATTTTTTTTTTTTATAGGATTTAGTTTAATTTTTCTTAATCCTTATCAAAAAATAACAAAAAATATGTTTTTAAGATTAAAAGTTTTCTTTTAATATTTTCATATGTTTATAAGTGTGTTTCTTTTCTAATCCTTATTGAAAAATCCAAAAAAATATATTAGATGCATATTTAAGTTTATGTTTTCTAATTATTTTGTTTTTCTCATGAAAAACCACAAAAATATCTTCTTTTAGAATTAATTTCTTTTGAATTTAATATTTTCTTATAATTCTGTGTAGTTAATCATTTGAATTTATATTTGATTACTGTTGCACATTTTACTTGAATTTTCTCACTTCATCCAAGACTTCGAGATTATTTCTCTGTTGTCTTTTGGATTTGTCTGTTTGCTTGGTCTTCCATTTGCTGTAGAATTCCATAAACAATTACTGGATGATCAAAGAATGCTGTAAGCTGTGAACTTATCTGGCGTTCCTTTCTGCTGGTGAGAATGCTTAACATCTAAGGATCACGGTAACACCTCAAACTCAGAAATTCAATTTCTCATTCTTCGAGGTAAGCCTAAAACTCCATAACTGTAGAAACGAATTACTTGTCTGTTTTCATCAATTCAACTTCATTTTCAATCAACTGTTTTCACAACAGTAATCAATTCACTTTCAAATCATCCATTGTTTTTCAAAACAGTGGGGCCTCTCGAATATTAGAGAGTGTAAGTCCCATTTCATTTCTTTTCTTACAGTTTTCAAAACATTTTTTTTAAAAAAAACAATAAAACTTCTTCAAAATAAACAATTTTCAAACAATTTTCAAATCATTTTCAAAGCAACAAAACTCCAAAGAAACAAAACTTTTCAATATACCATGGGCCTCCATGTAGGTATAAGTCCCGAGCCCTTTCGTACATACCCATTCCAGTACATGAAATTAGGTATTTCATTGTACGCCTTTTTGTACATACACCTTTTGTACATATCTCAATCTGTTTTTTAACTTTGAATAACAAACCAAAAATGAAGGTTTCTTTAAATCTTCCCAAAAAATATTATGGGCCTCCATGTAGGTATAAGTCCCAAGCCCCTTGTAAATACCTGTTTACATAGCTGTGAATAAACTCAAGTGGATCTCTCCCCGAGTGTGAGTCCCGAGCCCCCGTGTATACAAATGGATCATGCTTACAGGTATATTTCCTTCATAAACTCCATTATATACACACACTCTGTCATATATATATATAATTGTTCATACCTGTTCATGTTTGTTCATACTTGTTCATGTTTGTTCATATGTGTGATATGTGTGCTTGTTCAACTTAGTACAACACTAGGTTCCCCATAGCCTCCTATTGGGCTTTGTGCAAAGAATCTCCACTAGTTTAGGTTAGGACATAGAGTATGGTTTCCCGGTGAAATCGCTCTAAGAGCTCAAACCAACTATACCATGCCTCCCCTTGGGCTTTGTACAAACGAGTGTCCCTCCCATAGCCTCCTCTTGGGCTTATAATGCAAGGACCCTGGATTGTCCCTCCCATAGCCTCCTCTTGGGCTTACAATGCAAGGACCCTCGGATAGCCTCCTCTTGGGCTTCGTACAAGGACCCACGGGCTTCTTATAAGCATCCCCCAATATCCAAATCCAAATACCCTAGGAGATTAGACATTTTTCATCTCTATGCTAGGAGTATCTCTTATATATCATCACAAACAATCAATCAATCAAAATCAAACTTTTTGCCACGAGGCTGGCTAATCAATCAAACTGTTTTACCACCGTACTGGATGATTAATCAAAGTTTTTGTCACAAGGCTGACTTCATTGAAACTTTTGCCACAAGGCTGGCTGATTAATCAAAGTTTTTGTCACAAGGCTGACTTCATTGAAACTTTTGCCACAAGGCTGGTTAAACAAAAACATCTTTATCATTCTAAGCACCCTAAGTGGCATGGCCCCGGGCTTATAATGAAAAGATTTTCAAACAAAAATCCAACAGATGTATGTGATGATATAGATTAGATACATCTAGCATTTAGACGACATTTGTCTATTTTCCTTTGCTTCCACTAGCATAAGTGGGAACTACGATTGCTCTGACTTTCTCAACATCCCTTTGAGAATACGTAGGCACAAGGTCGATCCTTGGCGAGCAAAACAAAACACAAAAAACCATTCAAACCTTAGCACCCGTAGACCCCGAGCTACAGATGCTCTGATTCCCTTTAAGGGATATGTATGCAGAGGATCGCGATGATCTTTGCGAGCATAATCAAACAAACACCTTAGGTCCCACCTATTTCACAACAGAACCTCCACCGTAACATAGAATGAAAAACAATAAAGAACCCTGTAGAGTACTGCAGATACGTTGGGTGCTAATACCTTCCCTTCGTATAACCAACCCTCTTACCCAAGATCTCCCCCCACTTTTAGGTTATTGCAGCTTTTTTCCTTTTCCTCCTTTGGAAATAATAAAAAGTTTGGTCGAAATAAAAGAAAAATCATTTTTTATGAGCACTCGAGCCCAAAGAAGGCATCAGGTGTCTCATCCCACAAAAAAGAGGAACAAAACGATTTTTCGCCCGCGACAGAAAAATGGCGACTTCACTGGGGACCATCTTTTTATTGTTTCCAAAGGAAGGGTTATTTCTAATTATTGTTTTTATTTTAATTTTTGTTACATGTGTGATTCTTTGGTTCTGTTACTTGTGTGGTTCTGTTACAAGTGATACATTATGGACAAATCCTAACCCGGATTAAGTACACATAAGAAATTAGGTGGAGGGTATAGTCATGTGCAGGCGCACTTGAGAATCCTTCCGCTCAGTGGAGGTTCCTTGTTGGTAATATATGTTTAGCATGCTTTCGTAGCGAAGACATTATTGCCGCATTGAACTGTAGAAGCTGAGAGACCGTAGAACCCCAACCCATCCTGGCCTTATTAGGACGTGGTGCAGAAACGATCCAGGTGAAGACTTGGATAGTTGTCATGCGGAGAACCACACTCAGACGAGTTTTTCTTGAGAATATTTCTGGCTCATCAGTTTAGTTGTGAAAGCCGGTAATATCCGAAAGAAAAATGTAGACTCTGACGTATCAGTAGAACATGTTGTACAGGTGATTAACTAGATCTATCCCTATTTGGTTCTCTGACCTCATGCTCGTGACGCTGGACCTTTGAACCTGTGTGTACTATGTTTGAATTACCATGTTTGTGTACCATGTTTGCGTTACCATTACCATGTCTGTTTTACCATGTTTGAATATGTGGCATTCATGCATCCACGCATTCATACATACATTAAAAAAAACCCATTTTTTCCATAAAAACATGATTTTTCCAAAGATTTAGAGAAATTTTCTTTGCAAACATTTTAGGATTTAGTCATGGAAGAAGTAAAAAGGCATACCAAGAAATACGGTTTCAAAGCGCCTGATGTGGGAAAACTGATAGAGTTAGCATCTTCTGTACAAAATCCTTCTAATTTTAGGAAAAGTTATGGAAAGCTTTTGCCTATCCTGAACACTCATGTTGATGAAGGACTTCTCAAAACTCTGGTTCAGTTCTATGATCCCGTTTACCGGTGTTTTACCTTTCCAGACTACCAGTTGGTACCGACCTTGGAAGAATATGCCAATCTTTTGGGTATCCCTGTGTCTGACAAAATACCCTTCAATGGTTTGGAAGCCATTCCTAAGTCACACGTCATTGCAGCAAGTACCCATTTGAAAAAGTCTGAAGTAGAGAGTAATTGGACTACCAAAGGAAACCTCCCGGGTTTAACCTCACACTTCCTGATAAAGAAAGCCTTTGATTTCATCGAAACTGGTAGCATGATAGCTTTTGAAGCTGTACTAGCCTTGCTCATCTATGGGTTGGTTCTGTTTCCCAATGTCGACAACTTTGTTGATATCAATGCCATAAAGATTTTTCTGATTGGAAATCCTGTTCCGACTTTGCTTGGTGACATGTATTTCTCTGTCCATCATAGGAATCGCCAAGGCGGTGGAATTATTGTATGTTGTGCACCTTTGTTGTTCAAATGGATTGTTTCACACTTACCTGAGTCTCCTATTTTCACGGAAAACCGAGAAGGTTTGCGTTGGCCTCGAAGACTTATGTCTCTTACTAATAATGATATTCGTTGGTATACCTTGGCTCGCTGTGGTACAGAAACCATTGATAGTTGCGGAGAATTCGCCAACGTACCTCTCATTGGTACACAAGGAGGAATTAACTACAATCCGATCTTAGCCCGACGACAACTCGGGTATGCAAATTCAGTTAAACCTGTTGGTCTCGCAGTAGAAAGCTACTTCTATCAAGAAAGGGAAGATCCTCAAAGGTTAAAGACAAGAATGATGAGAGCTTGGTACGACGTCCGATGGAAAGAAAAAGGTGAGGAAAGGAATTGCATTGCTACGGACGCCTACACCTGCTGGGTAAAGAAAAGAGCAAAGGAGTTTCAAATGCCTTATGATCATGAAAAACCCATGTCTCTTGTGGTATCTCAACTACCCAATATTCCCACTATGAAGGAATACCAAGACACTTTAGCCAAGATGAGGTTAGAGAAAAATGCTTGGGAGCACAAGTTTCGTAGGACCGATATGGAAAACAGAAGGTTGAAGAAACAAGTGAAAGATCACGAAGAAACTCTCTACTGTCAAGATGGATGGCTCATGAGTAAAGATGAGAAGATTCGTCAGAAAGACGCTGCAATCAAGAGGTACATCAAAGAAAGCAAGAAAAAACCTGAAGGTTCAACAAGCAACGCTCCAACTCCTGACGATTGGAAGAATATTGTTGACAAGCTAAAGACCGAAAAGGCCGAATTGAAAGCTTACTATGGGAAAGAAATCATGAAGCTCAAACTGCACAATGCATTTGGTTCTTCGTCTGATGAAGATGCTTAGGATTGTTTAGCTTTTTATTTATCATTTGCTTTTGTAAGGAGCTACGCTCCAATGTTGTAACATTTCCCATTATTGTAATAAAAAAATGAATGAATAAAAGATCAGTTTGTGTACAAATGTTTGCAAGAGAATAATCTTTAAAATATTTGGAAAAAATCATAAATTTCTTTTTGCATACATCATTCTGCATATCGAGTCTGTTGTATAGAGTCTTATCTTTTGGATCTTTCTCCAATAGATCGTCAAGCTGTCGCGTCTCAAAGTTTCTCGACCGCGCTCGCAATCAGATCACAGATACAATACTCGTTCAAATAGAAGAAGAGTAATGGAACACTCTGAACAAGAGAATATTGAGCTTCGCGGTACAGTGACCACTCTTCAGGAAAAATTGGAAAGTCTCACTACTCTGGTTGACTCTTTAATGGCCGCACAGAATCAGCCGCCGCCACCCAACAGTCAAGCAACAGTAACATCTGAGGTTACTACTCCAGTTTCTACGGTTGCATTCGGCATTCCATCTTTCTCCATGCCAGAAGGTTGGGGCACGCCTTTCAGCTTCGGTACAGGTTTCCGCCATAATGTTTCTGGAGTTCAAACATCCACAACTGAAGCGCCTGCTGCTCAGAGTTCACAGTTCACTCCAAATCAGGGGATAACTTTTTCTCAAGTTACTATGGCACTTTCTCAACCCACTATGACGGTTCCGACTCCTATGGTTCACACTGTTCCTTATGATGGCAATGAGATTTATCATGATCAGGGTGATAGCACAAATCAGCGAAGCCTTGTAGGAGATCTCCAAGAACAATTCAACAAGATGCAGCTGGAAGTCAAAGCTATTCGGGGAAAAGATTTGTTTGGAAAGAATGCCCAGGAGCTATGTTTGGTTCCCAGTGTACAAATACCAGCTAAATTCAAGGTCCCTGATTTTGAAAAATACAAAGGTAGTTCTTGTCCACAAAGCCATCTTGTGATGTATGCCAGAAAGATGTCTACTTATGCAGATAATCATCAGTTGCTTATCCATTACTTTCAAGACAGTTTGACTGGTGCCGCACTGAAGTGGTACACAGGCTTGGATAGCACCAATATTCGGACTTTCAACGACCTAGGTGAGGCCTTTGTCCGACAATACAAATACAACTCGGATATGGCTCCAGACAGAGATCAGCTTCGGTCCATGGCTCAGAAAGATCATGAAGCTTTCAAAGAGTATGCCCAACGATGGAGAGAAACCGCTGCTCAGATTAATCCACCATTAAAAGAGAAAGAGATGACAAAGATCTTCTTGAATACCCTCAGTCCGTTTTACTATGAACGCATGGTTGCTAGTGCTCCAAGTGATTTCACCGAAATGGTAAACATGGGGATGCGTCTAGAAGAAGGAGTCCGAACCGGACGTCTGACTAAAGAAGGTGGATCTTCGAGCGGAATCAAAAAGTTTGGAAGTGGTTTCCCAAAGAAGAAAGAACAAAGTGTTGACATGGTATCCCAAGGAAAGCCAAGAGGGAATGTCAATCGTCAACGACAGGTTGCTTCTATCACACCAGTCGTTAACACAACACCGAATCCAGGATTCACTCCTCAGTTTCAACAACAACAGCCTCGACAACAGGCTCAGCAGTTAAACAATAATCAGAATCGAGTACAAAGAGCTCCACAGTTCGATCCGATTCCGATGACCTATACAGAATTGTACCCTGCTTTGATTGAAAGAGGCCTTATTCAAACTAAAGCACCACCACCAGTACCTGAGAGACTCCCATGGTGGTACAAAGCTGAGGTTTCATGCCCTTATCATCAAGGGGCACCTGGCCATGATCTTGAGCATTGCATAGCTTTGAAATATGAAGTTCAGAGGTTGGTTAGATCTAATCTCCTCTCTTTCAGAAATTTGAATCCTAATGTGCAAGCAAATCCGCTGCCCAATCATGGAGGGTATGTTGTAAACATGGTATATGGATGTCCTGGCCAATACCGAGTCTATAATATCAACTTCTCAAGAGCAGATTTGGTACAAATGCACGCCACTCTTTGTCGGGGGCAGAATTTTCGCCAACATCAATACGGTTCCTGTAGAATATGTTGTGTGGATCCTCACGGGTGTTCGATTGTGAGAAGAGATCTCCAAGTTTTGCTAGATAATGGTACTATTGAGATCTACAGAAATAGGGATGAAAATGAAGTTAACATGATAGGATGTTATCCGCATGAGCTTTTAGTCTCAGATATCAACTCGGAAATGCCTACAATTAACGTCATCGTTCCTCATTTCAACATGCCTGAGCGCATGGAAGTTACTTACAACAAGCCGAAGGTTCCTATTGCTCCTTTGATCATTTGTCTACCTGGACCTGTTCCTTATAACTCTGACAAGGCAGTTCCATACAACTACAATGCAACAATGATAAAGGATGGACAAGAAGTTCCTTTGCCTACTCTTTCATCTGTTGTAAACATTGCTGATGTGAGTCGTGTAACAAGAAGTGGACGTGTGTATACTCCGCTACCTCCAAAGCAGCCTGTTGCTCCTGTTACTGGGCAAAATCCTGTCAATACACCAGTAGAGAATCTTGTGGAAACTCCTGTCAGTAATCCAAATACTGATGTTGGTCAATCCAGTGGAACCAATGGCAATCCTGATTTTGATGAAATTTTGAAGCTTATCAAAAGAAGTGAATATAAGATTGTGGATCAGCTTATGCAGACTCCTTCAAAAATCTCAATACTTTCATTGCTGTTGAATTCAGAAGCCCACAGGGAAGCCCTGATGAAGGTCTTAGATCAAGCTTTTGTAGATCATGATGTGACTGTTGATCACTTTGATGGGATAATAGCCAACATAACAGCTTGCAACAATTTAAGCTTCTGTGATGAAGAACTCCCCGAGGAGGGTAAAAATCACAATCTTGCTTTGCACATTTCTATGAATTGTCAGTCAGACTCTTTGTCCAATGTGTTGGTAGACACCGGATCTTCCTTGAATGTTATGCCAAAGACGACTCTTGCTCGTTTGTCTTACCAAGGAATGCCTATGAAGTTCAGTGGTGTAGTTGTCAAAGCATTTGATGGATCACGAAAATCTGTTATCGGCGAAGTCAACCTTCCCATGACAATTGGTCCCCATACATTTCAAATCACTTTCCAAGTCATGGACATTCAAGCTGCTTATAGCTGTCTGTTAGGACGACCATGGATCCATGAAGCGGGGGCAGTAACTTCTACGCTCCATCAAAAGTTAAAGTTTGTAACAAATGGAAAATTGGTAACAATAAGTGGAGAACAAGCCTTGATGGTGAGCCATTTATCCAATTTCTCTTTCATCAGTGCTGATGATGTGGAAGGAACTCCGTTCCAAGGTCTCTCTTTAGAAGACGAATCTTCCAAGAAGAAAGCATCGATCTCTTCTTACAAAGAGGCGGTAAAAGTAGTGAAAGATGGAACTACCACTGGCTGGGGGCAAGTTGTGATCCCTACCAAGAATGAAACTAGAGCAGGACTCGGATGTTCACCAACATTCTCAAACTGCACCAAGAAGGACGAAACCCTTCGACCGATCAAAGAAACATTTATTAGTGGAGGATTCCTTAACCCAATTCCTCAAGAGGTTAATGTCCTTATCGAAGAATGCATCGAGGAAGGTTTACCCGATCCTGAAGAAGAATGGAAATGTTATCTCAATGACTCGGGATATATATCTCAGGAAGAACCATATCCTCCGTCAGAGAAAACCAAAGGCAAAGAAATTGAGCCTGTTCCTGCAGAAATCTGGGACACCTTGGGACAACCAAGTGGAAAATATGATTATATGGTGAAATATACTGCACCTGAAAGTTACAAGATTGCGATTGAGGATATTCAACCAACCGGATGGGGAGATCCCTTTGAATATAATAGTCAACCAGAAGAGGCTTACCAATGCTCTCAATTTTCCCAGCAGCCTGAAATTACTGGAGATTTCGGATTCAATGCATCTGCCAAGATTAACAAGCCTGAAGATGGTTATTATCACATAAATGCCATTTTTGAAGATGAAGGGGAAGATGGTCCCGCAACTGATTCAGAAAGTGTCGCTGACAATGAGTCTCTTCATCCTGAAGACTGGGAAATACATCCTGAAAATTCTGAAGATTGTGACTCATCTTATGCTCTTCAAGAAGTAGAAGAAGACCGTTTCAACTCTACAAAGAACAAGGTTGACAAACCAGGACCTTCAAATCCTGCTCGACCTGCGGTCAATGTCAATACTGAAGATAATTCTGGGGAGAATTTTCCTGAATACATAATACACAGAGGAGTTCGTTGCTACTGGAAAGCTGTCGACGTTCCGAATGTTGTTCGCCGCTCAAAGTAATCACCTCGCTGTTATTTTGACCTCCTGCCTTGCCCAAAGCAGAGAGATGTTTTATAGGGCTTTTCTTTTAAATGTTCCGCCCAAATAACTTTGTGTATAGGGCTTTGTTTTAAAAGTTTCCCTCTTTGTCCTGCCCAAGACAAATGAGTTTGTGTTTAGGGCTTTGTTTCAAAGATGAATCATAAATAAAGTGTCATTTTGAATTCCCTACATTATATGTTTTATTTTTTGCTTTTTTCTGGAAATGGTAATCCTAAAAAACCAAAATAAAAGAAAACTTTTCAAAAAAATCTGCATACACTCTTGCATTCATAAATTTTCTGAAATAGATATAAATCACATGTGCAGATTTACTATTGATAAACCCATTGAATGCAATAACCCTATGCCCTCTCCCAACTTTGAGTTTCCTGTGTTCGAAGCCGAAGAAGAGGAAGAAGAGGAGATCCCGGACGAGATCTCTCGATTACTTAAGCACGAGGAAAGAGCCATTCTGCCTCACAAAGAGCCTTTAGAAAAAATCAACTTGGGTTCTGAAGAAGACAAAAAAGAAGTGACCATTGGATCGCTGCTTGATACTGATGTCAAGAGTAAGTTGACAGACCTTCTCAAAGAATATGTTGACGTGTTTGCCTGGTCCTACCAAGACATGCCTGGGTTGGATACCAATATTGTTCAGCATTACTTGCCATTGAAGCCAGAATGTCCGCCAGTTAAGCAGAAATTGCGAAGGACTCATCCTGATATGGCTAACAAGATCAAAGTGGAAGTTCAAAAGCAACTCGACGCAGGTTTTCTTGTCACCTCAGAATATCCTCAATGGTTGGCTAACATAGTGCCAGTTCCGAAGAAAGATGGCAAAGTCAGAATGTGTGTCGACTACCGTGACTTGAACAAGGCCAGTCCAAAAGATGACTTTCCATTACCACATATCGACATGTTGGTTGATAACACCGCTAAGTTCAACGTCTTTTCCTTCATGGACGGGTTCTCCGGTTATAATCAGATCAAGATGGCTCCTGAAGACATGGAGAAGACATCTTTCATCACCCCATGGGGTACCTTTTGCTACAAAGTAATGCCGTTTGGATTGAAAAATGCAGGCGCAACTTACCAAAGGGCAATGACTACTCTCTTTCATGACATGATGCATAAAGAAATTGAAGTCTATGTGGACGACATGATAGCCAAGTCCAGCACAGAAGAAGAACATATTGAATACCTTTTGAAGTTGTTTCAAAGATTAAGGAAATATCAGCTTCGCTTGAATCCTAACAAATGTACTTTTGGGGTTAGATCTGGAAAACTCTTGGGTTTCATTGTCAGCCAAAGAGGTATTGAAGTAGATCCCGACAAAGTCAGAGCTATTCAAGAGATGCCTGCACCAAAGACTGAAAAGCAAGTAAGAGGGTTTCTCGGACGATTGAACTATATCTCCAGGTTTATCTCTCAAATGACTGCTACCTGTGGGCCAATTTTCAAGCTTCTCCGCAAAGATCAAGGGGTTGTATGGACTGAAGATTGCCAGAAAGCGTTCGAAAGTATCAAAGAATACCTGTTAGAACCACCAATATTGATTCCTCCAGTTGAAGGAAGACCATTAATCATGTACCTTACCGTGTTAGAAGAATCCATGGGTTGTATGCTTGGACAGCAAGATGAAACCGGTAAGAAGGAGCATGCCATCTATTACTTGAGTAAGAAATTCACAGACTGTGAGTCTCGTTACTCCATGCTCGAAAAAACATGTTGTGCTTTGGCTTGGGCTTCAAAACGTCTCCGCCAATACATGATCAACAATACTACTTGGTTAATCTCCAAAATGGATCCGATCAAGTATGTCTTTGAAAAGCCTGCCTTAACAGGAAGGATTGCCCGATGGCAAATGCTGTTATCCGAGTATGACATTGAATACCGTGCTCAAAAAGCGGTCAAAGGAAGCATTCTCGCCGATCATTTGGCGCATCAACCAATTAATGAATATCAATCTCTCAAGTTTGACTTTCCTGATGAAGATGTCTTGTACTTAAAGATGAAAGATTGTGACGAACCGTTACCTGAAGAAGGTCCTGAGCCCGGATCAAGATGGGGCCTAATTTTTGATGGAGCAGTAAACGCTTTTGGCAATGGAATTGGGGCAATCATCATCACTCCCAAGGGTACTCATATCCCATTCTCCGCCAGATTGCTATTTGATTGCACCAACAACATCGCAGAATATGAAGCTTGTATCATGGGTCTCGAAGAAGCCATTGACTTAAGGATCAAGATCCTAGACATATATGGAGATTCAGCCCTCGTGATCAACCAAATCAAAGACAAATGGGAAACTTACCACCCTGGCTTGATTCCCTACAGAGATTATGCAAGATGTCTATTGACTTTCTTCAACAAGGTTGAATTGCATCATATACCTCGAGATCAGAATCGAATGGCAGACGCCTTGGCTACTCTATCTTCCATGTTCAAAGTCAATCATTGGAACGATATGCCTACAGTCAGAATTACGCGCCTTGAAAGGCCCGCCTATGTGTTTGCAACTGAAGCAGTCATCGATGATAAACCGTGGTTCCACGACATCAAACGCTTCCTTCAAACTCAAGAATACCCACTTGGGGCATCAAACAAAGATAAGAAAACTCTAAGGAGGCTTTCTGGCAGTTTCTTCCTGAATGGAGATGTGCTATACAAAAGAAATTTCGACATGGTTTTGCTCAGATGCGTGGATAGACACGAAGCAGACATGTTAATGCATGAAGTGCATGAAGGGTCCTTTGGAACTCATTCAAACGGGCATGCAATGTCCAAAAAGATCTTAAGAGCAGGATACTATTGGTTGACAATGGAATCTGATTGTTACAAACACGTGAAGAGATGTCACAAGTGCCAGATCTACGCAGATAAGATCCATGTGCCACCGACTCTACTCAACGTTCTCTCATCTCCATGGCCTTTCTCCATGTGGGGTATCGACATGATTGGAATGATCGAACCAAAAGCTTCAAACGGTCATCGTTTCATCTTAGTAGCAATTGATTACTTCACCAAATGGGTCGAAGCAGCATCTTACGCCAATGTTACAAGACAAGTGGTTGTGAGGTTTATCAAGAACAACATCATTTGCCGATATGGTGTTCCCAGCAAGATCATTACTGACAATGGTTCAAACTTGAACAACAAAATGATGAAAGAATTGTGTGAGGAATTCAAGATTGAGCATCATAACTCTTCTCCTTACAGACCAAAAATGAACGGCGCTGTTGAAGCTGCCAACAAGAACATTAAGAAGATCATCCAGAAAATGGTCGTCACTTACAAAGACTGGCATGAAATGCTGCCGTTTGCTTTACATGGATACCGTACTTCAGTGCGTACTTCAACAGGGGCAACTCCCTTTTCTCTAGTATACGGCATGGAAGCTGTCCTCCCCGTAGAAGTTGAAATACCATCAATGAGAGTCCTCATGGAGACTAAGTTATCAAAGGCTGAATGGTGTCAAAGCAGATACGATCAGTTGAACTTAATCGAAGAGAAACGTATGACTGCTCTATGCCATGGACAGTTATACCAAGCAAGGATGAAACAAGCCTTCAACAAAAAGGTTCGACCTCGTGAATTTCAAGAAGGCGACCTCGTGCTTAAAAAGATCTTGTCTTTTCAACCAGATTCTAGGGGCAAATGGTCTCCTAATTACGAAGGCCCGTATGTTGTCAAAAGAACATTTTCTGGCGGCGCCATGATTCTTACAACCATGGATGGTGATGAACTCCCATATCCTGTGAATGCTGATGCAGTCAAGAAATACTTTGTCTAAAAAATACAAAAGAACAGCTCGGTAAGTCGAAAACCCGCAAAGGGCGACTTAGGCAAAAATGAGCGTCTCGGTGGACTGAAAACCCGAAAGGGCGGTCCAGGCAAAAATTAGAGACAATAAACAGAAAAAATTCATCCTGGTAGATTGAAAACCTGAAAAGGCAATCTAAGCAAAAATTAAGGATTAATGACAAAGTAACTGCATCAGTCCATACTTCGTCACCTGAAAAGTCTGTACTTCATCGAAGAATCTACGAACAAACCATCGCCAATCTGAAGCGACAAACACAGTTGGAACTCAAAGTTGTAAGGGGATAGTGGTTATTGCTTTCAATGTAGCCTTTTCCGCATAATTACCATTTCCAACTTTTGTAAATACTCCATGGAATCACGCCTTTAGCTGATTTCCATCCTATTAAATAAATTTGAGCCTTGTGCCCATTTGTTTGCAATCTTTAATTTCTTTCAGCTTGCAAAATGACGCTTTAATTGTGTTATTCACTTTTGAAAAAAAAAAATAAGTTTTAAATGAATTTACTTCACTTTTCTTTTTCAAAATAAAAGCGAAACTTTCCTTTGAGTTGTGAACAACGGAAGGAACATCAACAACTATCTCCATAGGATGAATCAAAGATTATGATAGGAAAAGGTCCTTTATCCACAGTGAAGAAGCTCTTCTATCCCCAGTGAAGAAGGTCTTCTATCCCCAGTGTCGAAGATTTTCCATCTCCAGTAAAGAAGATTCTTCCATCTCAGTGAGAAAAAATTGCTTATCTTCCCCAGAGAGGTTTAAAGCACACAGCACCATTCATCACCTGTGTTATCTACACCGTGTTGAAGAACATTTGCCGAGTATCTGGTTGTATTGCGACGTTGGTCCTTCTCCAGTATACACTTCTTTGTCTGTCAGTATTGTCAGTATGCATGCTACATTCATGACATTCATCATTCATACATATTTGCATCATTTATGCATTCTTGCATTTTTCATGTTTGCTTCGAAATCACTTGTTCAGGATATATCTATCCCAAAAAAAAAAGAAAAAAAGAAAAAAAAGAAGAGAAGGAAGAGAAAGAAAAAAGAAGAAAGAAAAGAAAAAAGAAACAAGTATGGGCGTGTCATCTCTCCAAGTAGGTCGTCACCCATAAGCAGAAATAACTTCTTCTTTCTCCAGTTCCCCACTGAGATCATTCCTCGTGGAAGAAGGTTTCTTCAGTTTCTCCTCTCCAAAACAAAGGAGAAAATCCCCATTCGAGTTCATTCCTCATGGGTACAAAGTCTTGTTTGACTGTCTCTTTCCAATTCATTCTTGGTTAGAACTTTGTCTTTACCAGAGATTCAAATTCCGATAGAGTCGTAAAAAAAAAAAAAAAAAAAAACAGACAATAAGCAATAGCCTCATCGTCCGAGCAGCTTATGTCTCTTCCAAAAGACTTTTCCTCTCAAGTAAATCAATCATGAAGACCATTTGACAAATCAGGGTCTTATTACTGTTCACAAGGCTGAATAACCAGTAATTCCCCTAGCTCAGTCTCCAGAATCATTTTATCACTTGGCTGATAATTGATCATGTCTTCAAAACCACTATCACGAGGCTGGTAGTCGGTAATCCTTTTGTTCTGGTTATATTATTTAACATGTCTATCACGAGGCTGATAGTCGGTAATATTAACCAAAACTTTGAAACTCTTTTTACCTTGTCAAGTCTATCACCATGCTGATAGTCGGTAACACAGTTTCATACCTTTCACCTTCGCATTATTAAACAAGTCTATCCCCATGCTGATAGTCGATAATGTTGATAGGTAAGCTTTTCTTACAAAGCTATCATACCCCGGTGAAGCATACACTTGCTTTCCCGAAAAACGGATTCTCTTCCTAAAACGGATTGAGACATCCTTCCCAATCTCTTTTCCCCAGTGGAGTCAGTTCTTGATATCCCCTCGGTAAAGACATCCTTGCATCATTCGCAATTTTGGTATCTTAGGTCCAAAATTTGCGTCTTCTGATATTTAAGTCTCTTCCACCCTATCAAAACGAAGATTTTCAATCTTCATGTCTCAGGTTGAAGAAACTTAAATAGGGGCATCTGTCATACCCCAATTTTTGACCTAAGATACCACCTCATATCATTTGCATATGCATCATTTGCATCTCTAACAAATTGCATAGCTTGTGTTTGCTACTTGTGACTCAGCAGGGTTTAATCAAGAAACCACTCATCAGTACAAGTAACAATCAACTAGGGTTTTGTTCTCCCTTCATCTCAAATGAATCATCTTCATCAACAATCAACATTTGGTCCTCAGAGATTCATTTCAACAAGCTCAGCAGCTTTGAATCAATCAGATTAGGGTTTTGACTGAAGACAGTATACTCCTGACTTTTGCTCAGGATTTGACCTAATGACTTGGGACATGACCTCAAGACCCAAAGTGCATCATTTTGGCCTAATCCATTGGCTCATAACATCTCCTACACAAAGATTGATCAGACAAATCCTCAGATCAGAGTTTTGAACTATCAGGGACTGAAATCAGGGATCACATTTGGGAAACCCTAAAAATCCCCAGGAAGTCACTCAAAGGTTTCAATCATTTTCAAATAAAGTGCGCCATATCCATTTGTGTGATTCAAGAGTTTTGATTGGAATCTATTTCAAGATTTTGGCCTATGGATTCATCATGGTGAAGAATTGATTCATATGGATTATTTGAAAATTGGTATAAGGTTGAAACAATTCATGGAAATTTCACCAAAATTGCAAGAAATATCTTTTAGTCCATTTGTTGAAAGATCATTTCAAGTATGGTTTAAAACCATAAATTCAAGAATTAAAAGTTCATTGGTGCAAGAACATTTTTCACATTACTTCAAGGACTTTTCTTTCAAGAATATCCAACATTCATGGTTCATACAAATTTATCCAAGATTCTAAAGGAAATTCAAGTGGAGTGTCTTTACATGAACAAATTCCAATTTTCAAATGAATTACAAAGGAACTTTATCTAAAGTTCAAGAATTACAAAATTCTATTCATTTTCAAGAATACAAGTTCATACAATTTTAAAGTTGGAATGAATTGGAAATTACAAGAAAAAAGAGAAAAACTACAAAGACATTCTTGAAGACTTTCTTCAATCTTCAAATCTCCATTCTTGGAATTCAAGTTTCTTCATTCTTTCTTCAAAGAATACTCATGTCACATGAAAAAAAAAAAGAAACAAAAAGGGGTGAGATTAGCAAAAAGTCCAATAAAAGAAATAATTCAAAAAGAAGAGATAATTCAAGACAAAAAGGAATCAAAGAGAGATTTTTCTTCCACTTGCATGATTCATATCATAAGAAATATCTTTGCATAATGACATGGAGAATATTCTTATTCTTATTCTTATTTTCTCAATGATTACAATCTTGCCAATCAAGTTAATTTTTATGCCAAACACATCCTAAGCTTTTCCTATAAATAGAGGTGTTCTCTTCATTGCAAATCACACCAAAGCAACCTTAGCTACTTGCTTTTTTCACTCCTCCCTTTTCTCTCATAATTTTCAAAGTTTCTTAGTTCCATAGTTGGAAAAGGGGTGAAGAAGTAGTTCATACCTTAGTGGAGAGCAACAACTTGAAGTTGCATCTTCAAGTCTCCCTAATATCCAAAAAAAGGTTTTGTTGCATCATCTTCATCAAAATAGATCCTACAACAACAAATTCAAAAGTTGTTACACTCTTGCATAGCTATAAGATTGAGCAACTCAAAGTGTCCTTCAGTAACACCACCCGAATTTCCAGAAAAAAAAGAAAAGAGATTCAAAACCATACCTCTGGTTGCAGCCCTGTGCTTACACATCATTCACGCATCATCTTCAACAACTCCGAAGCAACAGCAGAAAAATTCAGCAAAATCAAAGCATAACCGCAACACTGTTTCGGAACAATTATAACAATTTTCAATGGAAATCCAAAGCAGTAGCAGCGACGTGTTTAAAAATTCAAAGCGCAGCAATTACAACAAGCTTGCAGTAGATTTTATTTCAGAAGCAGAAGGATTAAAGACATACCACAACAATTAAACCGGCGAAATTCTCCTCGCCGTAGGTAAGTCGATCCTGCCTTCACTCTCAACCTCTCTGATATTTGTTGCTGTACCTGTAAACCGAAAAGAACAAAACAGAGAGTGCATAAATAGTTGTTGCACCTAACAATCATCTGAAAACCGAAATAGAGTAAGCTACTACTGCTATATCACAGAACAGAGATCAAATTCGAAGGAAACTTACCCAGATTTTCGCCCCTATTCATGAGTCTGTTAAAATCAAGTCAAAATTTGTTGTAGAGTTGAGTTTATCCTTGTAGTTTCATCATATTTTGTGTGAGCTTCTTCAAGCTCCTCCCATGGCCGCGGTAGAAGGAAACCGTGAGTGAGGGATTTGTTGTTTACGGAGAAGAATCACGAGAGAGAACCGAGAGAGATTGTTTGAGTGTTTACTCGGATTTTCGTTATTGCTTCTCCCATGGCCACCGTGAAATTTCCGCCGGGAAGTTGATGTTGCTGTTGCTCCTCTATGTTTTTCCAGAAAATATTACGTGAGAAAGGAAGAAGAAAGAGGCGTGTGCCTCTGTGTTGTTTTAGGGTTTTCTATAACCCAACTCATGTGATAAGATTAAAACCGGATCCGGGTTCCATCTGACCCGACCCGGTCCGGCCCCAATGTTTTTTTATTTCAGTTTCTTAAATTAATTTGGGCTGCACTTCCCTTTTCAGATTGAACACCTACTGGCCCAATTAATTAGTCTTTTTTATTATTAGTTCTCTTCTAATTTTCATTAATAGAATTTCATAAAAAATAAAACTTAGTATTTTTTTTTTATAGGATTTAGTTTAATTTTTCTTAATCCTTATCAAAAAATAACAAAAAATATGTTTTTAAGATTAAAAGTTTTCTTTTAATATTTTCATATGTTTATAAGTGTGTTTCTTTTCTAATCCTTATTGAAAAATCCAAAAAAATATATTAGATGCATATTTAAGTTTATGTTTTCTAATTATTTTGTTTTTCTCATGAAAAACCACAAAAATATCTTCTTTTAGAATTAATTTCTTTTGAATTTAATATTTTCTTATAATTCTGTGTAGTTAATCATTTGAATTTATATTTGATTACTGTTGCACATTTTACTTGAATTTTCTCACTTCATCCAAGACTTCGAGATTATTTCTCTGTTGTCTTTTGGATTTGTCTGTTTGCTTGGTCTTCCATTTGCTGTAGAATTCCATAAACAATTACTGGATGATCAAAGAATGCTGTAAGCTGTGAACTTATCTGGCGTTCCTTTCTGCTGGTGAGAATGCTTAACATCTAAGGATCACGGTAACACCTCAAACTCAGAAATTCAATTTCTCATTCTTCGAGGTAAGCCTAAAACTCCATAACTGTAGAAACGAATTACTTGTCTGTTTTCATCAATTCAACTTCATTTTCAATCAACTGTTTTCACAACAGTAATCAATTCACTTTCAAATCATCCATTGTTTTTCAAAACAGTGGGGCCTCTCGAATATTAGAGAGTGTAAGTCCCATTTCATTTCTTTTCTTACAGTTTTCAAAACATTTTTTTTAAAAAAAACAATAAAACTTCTTCAAAATAAACAATTTTCAAACAATTTTCAAATCATTTTCAAAGCAACAAAACTCCAAAGAAACAAAACTTTTCAATATACCATGGGCCTCCATGTAGGTATAAGTCCCGAGCCCTTTCGTACATACCCATTCCAGTACATGAAATTAGGTATTTCATTGTACGCCTTTTTGTACATACACCTTTTGTACATATCTCAATCTGTTTTTTAACTTTGAATAACAAACCAAAAATGAAGGTTTCTTTAAATCTTCCCAAAAAATATTATGGGCCTCCATGTAGGTATAAGTCCCAAGCCCCTTGTAAATACCTGTTTACATAGCTGTGAATAAACTCAAGTGGATCTCTCCCCGAGTGTGAGTCCCGAGCCCCCGTGTATACAAATGGATCATGCTTACAGGTATATTTCCTTCATAAACTCCATTATATACACACACTCTGTCATATATATATAATTGTTCATACCTGTTCATGTTTGTTCATACTTGTTCATGTTTGTTCATATGTGTGATATGTGTGCTTGTTCAACTTAGTACAACACTAGGTTCCCCATAGCCTCCTATTGGGCTTTGTGCAAAGAATCTCCACTAGTTTAGGTTAGGACATAGAGTATGGTTTCCCGGTGAAATCGCTCTAAGAGCTCAAACCAACTATACCATGCCTCCCCTTGGGCTTTGTACAAACGAGTGTCCCTCCCATAGCCTCCTCTTGGGCTTATAATGCAAGGACCCTGGATTGTCCCTCCCATAGCCTCCTCTTGGGCTTACAATGCAAGGACCCTCGGATAGCCTCCTCTTGGGCTTCGTACAAGGACCCACGGGCTTCTTATAAGCATCCCCCAATATCCAAATCCAAATACCCTAGGAGATTAGACATTTTTCATCTCTATGCTAGGAGTATCTCTTATATATCATCACAAACAATCAATCAATCAAAATCAAACTTTTTGCCACGAGGCTGGCTAATCAATCAAACTGTTTTACCACCGTACTGGATGATTAATCAAAGTTTTTGTCACAAGGCTGACTTCATTGAAACTTTTGCCACAAGGCTGGCTGATTAATCAAAGTTTTTGTCACAAGGCTGACTTCATTGAAACTTTTGCCACAAGGCTGGTTAAACAAAAACATCTTTATCATTCTAAGCACCCTAAGTGGCATGGCCCCGGGCTTATAATGAAAAGATTTTCAAACAAAAATCCAACAGATGTATGTGATGATATAGATTAGATACATCTAGCATTTAGACGACATTTGTCTATTTTCCTTTGCTTCCACTAGCATAAGTGGGAACTACGATTGCTCTGACTTTCTCAACATCCCTTTGAGAATACGTAGGCACAAGGTCGATCCTTGGCGAGCAAAACAAAACACAAAAAACCATTCAAACCTTAGCACCCGTAGACCCCGAGCTACAGATGCTCTGATTCCCTTTAAGGGATATGTATGCAGAGGATCGCGATGATCTTTGCGAGCATAATCAAACAAACACCTTAGGTCCCACCTATTTCACAACAGAACCTCCACCGTAACATAGAATGAAAAACAATAAAGAACCCTGTAGAGTACTACAGATACGTTGGGTGCTAATACCTTCCCTTCGTATAACCAACCCTCTTACCCAAGATCTCCCCCCACTTTTAGGTTATTGCAGCTTTTTTCCTTTTCCTCCTTTGGAAATAATAAAAAGTTTGGTCGAAATAAAAGAAAAATCATTTTTTGTGAGCACTCGAGCCCAAAGAAGGCATCAGGTGTCTCATCCCACAAAAAAGAGGAACAAAACGATTTTTCGCCCGCGACATATAGGATACCTTGGAGCCATTGATTAACTGATTTTCCTTTGAATGAACCAAACCCTAGTTTCAGAGCCTTGTATAGGGGAGTGTGTCTTGGAGCTTTATGTACTGATTTGACTTTGTATAAGAGAAATAGTATGGGAAAATTTTGGGGTATGACAGCTGCCCCTGTTCAATTATCTTAAACCTGAAGATGTAGAGTGGTTTGTATGCCGGTCGGTATCTGAAGGTGGAATATGATTGAATACTAGAATACCAAGAAATTTGCCCTAGCTGAAGTAGGGACTTTTGTTGGAGATGGGCTTGAAGATGCCATCCAGGTGTTTCAAGAAGATGTATGATGGAGATGGGCTTGAAGATGCCATCCGACTTGATATACTTGAGAGTCAGAATGTGTCGTACTTTAGACTGTTTCTGAGCCTTAGACTTAGGTTGAGTCGTACGTTAGACTGGGTCTAGCTTGCATCCTCAGATGTCTGGAAAACCGTGCGTTAGGTCGAAGAATAAATCGTGCGTTAGACTATTCTCAATTGCATCCTCAGATGTCTGGAAAACCGTGCGTTAGATCGAAGAATAAATCGTGCGTTAGACTATTCTCAATTGCATCCTCAGATGTCTGGAAAACCATGCGTTAGGCGTTGAATAAGTTGTGCGTTAGACTAATCTCAATTGCATCCTCAAATGTCTGGAAAACCGTGCGTTAGGTTGAATAAGTCGTGCATTAGACTAATCTCAATTTCATCCTCAGATGTCTGGAAAACCGTGCGTTAGGTTGAATAAGTCGTGCGTTAGACTAATCTCAATTGCATCCTCAGATGTCTGGAAAACCATGCGTTAGGCGTTGTTTGGAATAAGATTCGAATCTTCGTACCTGTCAAATATTGTTAGTACTCATGCAATGTTATGATGCATTAGCTACGAGTTTCTCAAAAATAAATGAGGAGCGTGCATATGAAGTAATGTATGCGATCTATGAATATGCTTATGATTTATGATGTATGACTATGATTGGTGCTTTTTGGAACATCTTGACTGAAGGATAGATCTTTTTGTTGTCGATCTTATCTTGGAAACACTTGACTGGGGATTTATGATTATTGCTTGGGGATGATCAGTGATCTTGATACACCCTGACTGGGGATGAGAGATATTGATAAGTTCTGTTGGGGAACTATGTCTTTTGTTGAGAGTATTGAAGATATCTTCTTAATGAATACTCTGTGGGGATTCCTTCAGATTATTGACTTTGAAGGAGGACTTCTGGATTTCCTTAGACATTGTTTCTTTGCCTTTCCTATCTAATGAACTAATAGATATTTTTATGACAGAAAAGATAGATGACAATCATGTTCATATGCATATGTTCATTCAACATTATCATTGGACGTTTGCGTATTCGAAAAAGAGAAAAATGGAAACTTGAAAGAGAGAAAGTGATTTGTATTAAGAAAGCCATGAATAGGCAAAATAAAACATATTGTGTGTTTTTTTGAAAAAGGTACAGAATAAAACAAAAGAAAAATGGCTATGTGTAAATAATCCTATTGAGTTTCAATTCTACTATTGCTATTATGTCTTCGAGCGTCTCATCCCTTGCTTGTTGGAAAAAGATGATTGAATCGATCTGAGCCCTTTGAACTTGATGTTGTAGATATATCTGATTGATGAATGATGTGAACGAGACATAGTTGTACGCTTAATCCTTAACTTTTGCCTAGACCGCCCTTTCAGGTTTTCGGTCTAGCAGGATACCCTTTCTTGCCCCAGTCGCCCTTTCGGGTTTTCAACTAGACGGGTGTACATTTTTTGTATATATCCCTAATTTTTGCCCAAACCCTTTTGGTTTGCCGGGATGCCCTTACTTTTGCCTAGGTACGTCGACCTAGCGGGTCGTATTTATGCGTAGTATTTTTTGACTATGTCTGCGTTCACAGGCTGTGGAAAGTCTTCTCCGTCCATAGTAGTGAGTATCATGGCTCCTCTGGAGAAGATCTTTTTGATTACAAATGGTCCCTCATAGGTGGGAGTCCACTTGCCCCTAGGATCTCCTTGTGGTAGAATAATCCTCTTTATGACCAAGTCACCAGCCTGATAAACTTATTGTTTGACTCTTTTGTTGAATGCTTTGATCATACGCTTCTGATACAATTGTCCATGACAAACAGCCGCAAGCCTCTTCTCGTCAATCAGATTTATCTGGTCTAGTCGAGTCTGAATCCATTCGTCTTCGTCTAGTTCCGCCTCTTTCATGATCCTTAAGGATGGAATCTGAACTTCGATCGGTAGCACAGCCTCCATGCCATAGACTAATGAGAACGGGGTTGCCCCAGTCGATGTACGTCCAGAAGTACGATAACCGTGAAGAGCAAATGGTAACATCTCGTGCCAATCCTTATAAGTCACAGTCATTTTCTGTACAATCTTCTTTATGTTCTTGTTGGCGGCTTCCACAGCGCCATTCATCTTTGGTCTATATGGAGAAGAGTTGTGATGCTTGATGTTGAACTGTGTGCAGAGCTCGGTGATCATCTTGTTATTCAAATTGGTACCATTATCAGTGATAATCCTCTCGGGGATGCCATACCGACAGATGAGATTGTGCTTAATGAATCGAGCCACCACATTCTTGGTTACGGAAGCAAAGGAAGCAGCCTCTACCCATTTGGTAAAGTAGTCAATGGCTACAAGGATGAAGCGGTGTCCATTGGACGCGGTAGGTTTGATTTCTCCGATCATATCAATGCCCCACATTGCAAAAGGCCAAGGAGCGGTCAGCACATTTAGAGGAACAGGAGGCACAAGGGATAATATGCCGACAGTATTCAACTGTCGTGCAACTCAACTGACTCGACAATTGGCCGGACGGACCGACCTGCTCTGATACCACTATTGTAACACCCTTCTAAACCCCGCGGAAATTAATAAAATAATTCAGAGTAAAACATGAAAACAAGGGTGCCACAATTCTAATTAAAACAAATTATCATAAATCAATTGTCATGCTTCACTTAGAGACAAATCATCAATTTAACAAAATCATGTTTTTACACAACGGAACATTAATCAACGGATAAGCATAACATCATCTATGCAATATCTCACAAAATTAATCCGATAACAACAAAATAGAGTATCATCATAAATTCTAAACTAGTGTTCCCCCAGTGTTACAATATCAAAGCATGACACCGATGATATACTTAAACAAACTGGCATATGAGCTATCCTCACCAAAGCCAAAAGCCGCTACTCGCCAATCTGAAAATGTCAACAGTAAGGGTGAGTCTCATTCAAATTAACAAATGTTATTGAATCATAAATAATAACACATCATAGTTACATCATTCACCCAATTGTTTCATAAATAGACATCCAGACAAGTTTCATCATCACAAAACGATCAACCAACACATCATCAATATTTATAACACTGGAATACATCCAATCATGTTATAAAAGTCATGCATATGAATGCAACTGACACTATGCATGTGGTACCAACATCATCAAATGGGAATAACCCATGACCGATCCAACATCATCAAGATATGGCCCTGCCAGCACATATTCCACATAATGGGAATCATGCCCTTTACTGATCCAACACATCATCATGGATACAACATCATCAATGAATATGAATGAATGCAAACATACATGAACATACTTATACCATCGTCAAGTATAATGAGTAACATCATCAAATACTCATTTCATCATCATCATCATCAACATCAACATCATCATCAAAGTATGTTTATATACATTAGCATCATTCAAATAAAATCAATCATCATCATCATCATTAAAGAACATACATGTGTCCACATCAATCATCATCATTAATAAGAAAGAACATACATGTATCCACATCATTCCAAAACAAATCAATCATCATCATATAATCCTCAACAAATCATCACATCATAATGTTTTTCAAAACAACATCTAATATTGTAACATTTCATCATATATGTCAACAATACGTCATCCATCCAACAGACAAGATATTCACATCATACTCATATCGTCACAAAAACTATCTCATAAGATTCATCATACCAACAAACGAATCATCACATGAATCATGTTTTAAACATAGCTTGTATTGTTACATCTCATCATATATGTCCACAACACAACATTCATCAAAACAAGCAAAATCGTGATTTAAAAATAATCTCGAGCTACCGCTCATTTCATCATCCTAACATAAAGAATACTTCATAAGCTTCATCCTGCTCGAAACGGCACTTAAAACAGACCAACGGTTCAAAAGATACGCATCTTTACATTTTTCAAAGAAAACAATTATTGCTACAGTACGCGGCGCCACACACAGTCCGCAGCGCGCAACGAATAGAAAACACGCCTTCGCGGCGCAAACAACGGTTCGCGGCGCGAAACGAGAAAAGAACTACGCCTTCGCGGCGCCAACCTACCTTCGCGGCGTGAACTGGCAAAAATCAGAGATCTCAATCGCAATTAACAGCATACGAACCTGAATCTCAATTTCCTCAACCTCGACCAAATCGACTCAATTTGATCAAACACCACAAAACAACTACACAATATATATCATACACACATATAACATATATTATGCATCATCAAACATCATACAACACCAAATTAATGGAATTCATCAAAATATATAATTATCAACAAACATCCCCAAAATCCCAACTCTGTCATACGACTCAATTGACATGAAATAATATATCTATATCAGTCCTATTATCCATAACCCGATAATAGTTGTTAATCAGAAGAGTCCCCCCTTACCTTAGCCAAGAATCTGGACTTTTCCTCTTGTTCTCCATCAAACCCGTAAGCCTCTTTTCTTCACTTTCAGCAAGAATTCCCAATCTTCAAACTCGCTTATCTCCCTCATCGAGAACCTCCCTGACACGAATTAATATATCAAATCGAAGGAAATTTCGTGTAGAATCCGAATCTTTGAGAATTATCTGATTTGGAGTTACGAGCAGAGAGTTATGACCCATTTTGTGAGGGCGGCACCATGAATACGAAAATCTCTTTTCTCCATGAGCTCTCTCCTTCTTCCTCTTAGGTTTTCTTCTTCAAATTTCCAATTTCTTTCTTTTTCTTATTTTATGAAAACATAACATAATTTAGTAATGGGCTCCTTCACACTAACACCCCCACATTACTAACTCCACCAATGGCCCAACACTACATTTTATTATTTCTTCCACATAATTTCAATAAAATGCTAATTCAAATTAATTAATTTAAAACTTAATTAAATTAATTAAATAAGAAATTTTGGGATGTTACAATCTTGGGTACTTTTTGGCTTTTTAGGCGCACCTTTGATTTTAACCGGTTGAGATGGCGGTTTCAAATTGGTGGTCTCCGGAAATGCAATTTTTCTCAATTATTCCTTTATGTGCAATTTCATGGTGTCATCCGCTTTAGCAAACTTATCCATTATCTCTTCCAACTCGTCGGAGATTGTAATTTTGGATTCACCCTCTTTTGGCGGCTCGAAATCATCAAAACGAAGCTTTTTACAATGGTCAATAACTTCATCCATTCGTATCGGTGAATTCAACTTCATCTTTTTAGAAAGTATACAAGCACATGGAAGTCCGTAGGTTTTTATAATTGTGCACCCGCATTTTGAACTATCCGGACCCGTTATCTCCATCCGCTTTGCCTCATGAAAAATAAAATTCAATCCCGAACGGAATATGATGTAAATCAATTGCGAGAATAGATTTCGGCCCTTCAACCGGTGTTCCATAACCGTCTTGCTCCGACCAAATGATGTTTGAATTTCATTATGTTGATTTTGGAGCATTTGGTTCACGGTGTCCCATCCCCGACACAAATCCCCCTTGCTATCACCCAACCATCTCTTCAACGCTGCATGTGCGGATTCAACTCAGTTAGTTGTAGTGCAACCAAGATGTCTTACTCGATCCGTCCAAGCACAAACAACTTTTTCTTTTACTTTATCAAGGATCGTACTTTCGACGTAATGAAAAAAAGTCTTAAAAGTAACACACAAAGCCCTAAATTGTACCACTTTCTCGGTATACAACTCTTCGGAAGGTGCATCTAAAATCCCCCTCCATGCGGCCACAATCTTATCCACCACAACACCGGCTTTGATGATTTTACCATTTTCATCCTTTCTTTCTTTCGTGTCAACCGCGGGTTTGAGCTTGCTTCTCACATTACACGTTATGTGATACCGACAAAGTAATACAATAGATGTCGGGAAGACGGTATCGACCGCATTCATCAAATCATTATCTCGGTCGGTAACAATGACACTTGGCATATTCTTTTGATCAACCAACAAAGACTTACATATTCCTAAAGCCCATGTAAAGTTATCTTCTTTCTCACATTCCAAGAAAGCGAATCCAACCAAAAATGTCTTGTCCGTCGAGGTCACACCGACAATTTCTAGAAGCGGAAGCCTATACTTGTTGGTCTTGTACGTCGAATCCATTACAAGAACGGTTGAAAATGTGTTGAACGACTTGATACTTTCGGGATGAGTCCAAAATATGTCACGCACCGTAACTTTGTCCTCACACGTTCAGAAGCTTGAAATGTATTGGTTATCGCCCAAAAGTTTCAAAAGTTGTTGCATTTCCGACCTCGTGCCCATTTTCAAGACTTTAAGATTATGTCTTTCATTGTATACTTGTTTGATATTTGAAACACTATCCAGTTTTTTTCGCTTCAAATCAGCAAGTATGTTTCTCGGCGCCACTTTGATTGTCGATAAGTCCGAAATAACATTCTTCTCTTCGTGGGACAACCGACACGCAATTGGATGCCTGTGTAGCTTGGTTTCTAAGGCATGATTATGAATTCCACAAATGACGTTAAAACGCCACAAATCATCAATCCTACGACTCACGCGCAACTTAAACGGACACCCACACTTTCTCAATCTCGTGTCTTCGTGTTTTAACACCCGGTTAGTTTGTACATACCTCCCACCCCTCTCGCAATTCAACACGATAAAAGCTTTTCGTCTACTACTTCCATTGTCAGACCTTAATATCACAATGCCAAATCCAAGTCTACTAGCTTCACTTCGAACCCAATCAAGCAATTGTTCACGACAAGCGAAGCTCATATCATTTGAAAATTATTGTCGAATATCCACCGCAATGATCATGGTTTTAATTTCGTTAACCGACTCTTCTAACTCTTTCGGAACTTCTAACTCATCGACGACAATGTTGTCCGGATGCACCATACCTAACATATGCAAAAAAACAATAAAGATGTTAAAAAATGTTTTTTTATTCGGCCAGACCTTATTTCGGAAGTACATTTCTGAAATTTGTTAGGTGATTTATTTCGGAAATGTACTTCCGAACTCACGCAGTTTTCAGTCTACTAAATCAGCAACAATGTAGTGGAATAGGGGATAGAATGAATAATGTTTACCTCAAATTGTAGCTTTCTATGCTCCCTTTAGTATGATCAACCGTTTGAAACTTGATTTTTAGACGAAAAATTGATTGAGAATGATGGAGGTTTTGGAGAGGGTTTGTGATAAATATGATAAAATAGTGAAGGAGGGAAAATTGTATATGAACAGTTTTTTTCGGAGATACATCTCCGAAAACATACCTGACAGTTAAATCCAACGTATTGAATTTTTAGTGCTTCCGAAGATGTATCTTCAAAAAAACCACGAAATTGATATTTTCGGAGATGCATCTCTGAGATCTGGAAAAATCTAAAGAAAAAAAAATATTTCGGAGATTCATCTCCGAAACAGGAGTATTTTTAATTTTTCAGCGGGGATTCTCCCCCTAGGGAGTCTACAAAGAAAAACTCTTATTTCTATCCTGTGGAACTATGTTCTTCCACAAAAACCATAACCATTGCTGTTTTGTTACCATCTTGTGAAATTTGAAAAACTCCATAAGAATCTACAATAGGCTTGTTTCTATTGACTACCCATACTATTATTTGTGGTTCCAAACTGTGATGCCATAACACCAGGTATATTTTTAAATGTTGTCTCTAGGATTATGATAACAATTAACAATGATGATACTGGAGCGAAAAATCCTGTTTTCACCTTAGCAACCTTGCAACAAGACTTTGTAGAAGCGAAGACATGTATTCTATTGCCTATGGTAATACAAAACCCTTCAACTGGATAATCAACCAATCAAGGAACAAACAATATTTTATTTACGTAGGCAGAATCTCTTCATCATCAATTTATAATCCTTAAACCATCCACATTCCTACTATTCAATTTTGTGGTATAAATGGACTCCACACAATATAATATATTATTTTATTTATCTTAATTATTTAAATTACTTAATTATATTTTTTAAATATTCATGTCATTCATTTAAAATTTTAAAATAGGTTTTACTAAATTTACATTTTATTTTTGAAAAATATAGTTGTTGTATTTATTATTAATATTATTACTTTTTTTATTACATTTTTATCTCAAATTTTCCAACGTGGCAAATATTACTACGCTGCTCTTGCAAAGCACCGATTTACCAATTTGTAATACATATACTGAAAATAATTTAAATTGGCTGACATAAATTTATTTATATTTGTGTAACACCCGATGCTCTTATTTCCTTAGCTGTGCCGTAGAAAACTTTCTAACAAAATGACAATATTTACAAAAAAAAAAAAAAAAAAAATCAACGGATCTTGAAAAAAAAACATTAGATTAAAGGTTCACGATATGATTAATATAGTGATTAGATTGAATATAAAACTTTTTCAATTAAATTGATTGAAGATCGATATGGGATGTTGAATTTGATTCAATCCTATAAGTTCAATGCCCATAAAACTAGTAATGGCGGGATTTGATGATGGGCCAGGTTTTGCACACAACATGAAATAATGAGAGATTCAAGTTACCACCCAAAAATTATATTTGCCACTTTCTAATTTTTCTTAATACCAAAATAACTTTTTAAAAATAAAAAAAAAACATTTTCGAAACAAAATTTTTGGTACTATGATGAAAACTTTTGGTATTAATAATTTTTTTATAGTATATTTGAAATTTTTGATACATTACATTTTATTTCGAAAATTTCAAAATCTACCATACTGTACCAAAAATTTAGTTAAAAGGTGCAATTTTCGGTAGTGTATTGAGTAAAAAAATTAAGCGATCAGGATGTTGTCGACAGTTTTGTAGGACTGTGATTTCACCGACAATTTTGTGTGGTCTAAAATGAATCTGAAGTTGTATAAATAGTGGCATATGTTATATAGAAAAACATCTAACAAAATGTTTCTTTCTCAATTTTTTTTATTAAGGCAGAAGTGTATTTTAACAAAAATAATCCTCCTATTGAGTTCAAGCTTCCGGATGGCACCTCATCTCTTGCCAGCTTGACAAAAAAGTTGAATGAATTATTGCCTGATAACGATAACAGAAGGGTGAGAAAGATCGAGTTTCGGGAAGATTGGATTGATAGTAACGAAAGGATGAAATACAACCTGATTGAGTTAAAGACCAATGAAGATGTGACAACCATGTGGAAATTATTTCGTTGTAGGATAACTAAAGGGTCGATCAAGTTTGATGCATAGATTTCAAGATCTGTCAATGACATAATCAAGAGGCTGAAACATCCAGAATCATCTAGTAATACATAGATTTTCATGTTTAGTTATTTTTAATTTATGATTGTTGTATTGTCTTATGTTGTGTTTATCTTCGAATCGAAACATGTAATCGCCAAAAGATTATGCAATAAAAGTATTGTGAGAAGTAGTTTGAGTCACAGAAAACTAATTAATGTCACAAGCAACAATTAATTAAAAACAATTAACAAATGCTCGTATACATGGAATAGACTCAAATAACCAGCAAGTTGTCTGGTCTCAAGCATAGTCGCAAATCCAAGTGCCGTATAGAGCATGATCAAGGCAGTTACTCCCCAATCCCAGATAGAGTCTCTAGGCTACTGAACAACCACTGGTATCGAACATCAATGTAAACATATGACTTATTCGCAAAGAGAGTACATGCCATCAGATGTAGCATTTACGCCCTAGCGGTAGCCTCATACCTCTCTGCCTCCATAAGCTCCTAGTACCTTTCCCGCAGCCAAGACATGCGAAGATGAAGTCCCTTGTTAGCATCAAACTGAAGGATAGAAAAACACTTAGAAAGGGGGGTTTGAATAAGTGTAGTCTAAAAACTTGAACGATAACAACAAATTGCACAGTTATTTTTATCCTGGTTCGTTGTTAACTAAACTACTCCAGTCCACCCCCTTGGAGTGATTTACCTCACCTGAGGATTTAATCCACTAATCTCAACAGATTACAATGGTTTTCCACTTAGTCCGCGACTAAGTCTTCTAGAGTATCCTGATCACAACCTGATCACTCCAGGAACAATTGCTTAGACACAAGCTAAGACTTTCTAGAGTATCCTGACCACCACGTGATCACTCTAGTTACAACTACTTAGACACAAGCTAAGACTTCCTAGAGTATCCTGATCAACACTTGATCACTCTAGTTACTTACAAATTAATGTAATCAAATAAGAGTTTTACAATGCTTCTGAAAAGCTATAATCATAACAGTGATATTTCTCTTAATGTTTAAGCTTAATCTCACTAATATATTACAACAGCAATGTAGTGAGCTTTGATAAAGATGAAGTTTGACAGCTTTGATTTGAACAGTGTTTCAGCAAGTTTGTATTCACAGAATTCGTTGGAATCAGTAACCTTGCTTCTCATCAGAACTTCATATTTATAGGCACTTGAGAAGATGACCGTTGGGAGCATTTAATGCTTTGCGTATTCCGTACAGCATTGCATTTAATGTTTCACGCTTTTGTTAACTACCTTGAGCCTTGTTCACGCTGTGTCTACTGACGTTGCCTTTAATAGCTTCTAACGTTCCTTTTGTCAGTCAGCGTAGCCTGCCACTTGTACTTGCTTCTGATCTGATGTTTGTGTATACAACGTTTGAATATCATCAGAGTCAAACAGCTTGGTGCATAGCATCTTCTTGTCTTCTGACCTTGAAGTGCTTCTGAGCGTGATACCATGAGAACTTCAGTGCTTCTGCTTCTGAACTCAAGTTCTTCTGATGCTTCCATAGACCCATGTTCTGATTCTGCTTTGACCATCTTCTGATGTCTTGCCAGACCATGTTCTGATGGTGCATGCTGAACCTTCTGAGTCAAAGCTTCTGAGCGCTGATTTGTGCATACTCTATATATATTTCCTGAAAGGGAAATTGCAATGTATTAGAGTACCACATTATCTCACACAAAATTCATATCCTTGTTATCATCAAAACTAAGAATATTGATCAGAACAAATCTTGTTCTAACAATCTCCCCCTTTTTGATGATGACAAAAACATATATAAATGATATGAATTTGCGATCAGAAAGAGTAGACGGCTAAAGACAATTACACAGCTAAAGCATAAGCATGTGAATATATCTCCCCCTGAGATTTACAATCTCCCCCTGAGATAGATAATCTCCCCCTGAAATTAATACTAGAAGAATTTTAAAAGGACTTCCCTGAGTATTTCAGTAGAGACGTTCACAGTGCTTGATCTTCAGAACATTCATGGCTTCTGATTCTTGCTTCCACAGGACAGCTTCAGAACTTGAATTTCTTTGATCTTCAGAACATTCACAGCTTCTGATTCTTGCTTCCATCGGACAGCTTCAGAACTTGAATTTCTTTGATCTTCAGAACATTCACAGCTTCTGATTCTTGCTTCCATCGGACAACTTCAGAGCTTGAATTTCTTTGATCTTCAGAACATTCACAGCTTCTGATTCTTGCTTCTATCAGGACATCTTCAGAGCTTGAATTTCTTCTTTCATCACTTCATGCTAGATTGTATCAGAACATTGTTGAATGTACCAGAGCATCATAAGAGCATCTCTACATCCTGAAATGTTACAAAACAACGCTAAACGAAAAAAGTCAGCATGAATGAGTTAGAACATATAATATGTATCAGAACACATAATATGTATCAGAGCCATATCAAATGTATCAGATCCATATAAAATGTATCAGAACAAATAGACATAATGTTTCAGATCATATTCTATCATCAGAATATCTGAACATTCTTCCTTCTTGCTTCTGATCCTGAAGCTTCATAACACTCAGCTTGCTTCAAGAATCCAAGAGCTTGATTCATCTTGTTGCTTCTTATGTTGATCTTTAAAGAGAATCTTCAATTCCTGCAACAACACAACTTAAAGCATAGAACTTTGCAAGTTCTGTTAGTAATGTGGGGCCTTTTTACCCGGTAACTGATAATATTAATCAGATCATTTATCATATATTTTCTCCCCCTTTTTGTCATAACATCAAAAAAGAATATAAAAGATTCAGATGTAAAAAATGACAAAGGAAAGAAACAGAATAATTTTTCATTGATTAAATAAACAGGATTACAAAAGATGTATGCATAATAAGCAGATGCAACAAACAAAGAAAACTACAAGGACTCAAGGACTACAACCCTAGCTTAGACATAATCTTAGCTAACATATCATGAATCCCTGCTTCGTTCTCAGTTTGTCTAGCCATAAGAGCTTGAGACACTGCATGCCTGTCCAGACGAGAAGCTCTTCGGGAAGAGAATACATGAATCCAAGGAGGAAGTGAGAGACAGTTCACAGGAAGAAAGCTAATGTCTCAAACGGGGCTTTCCCTTAACATAGAAGTCAAGTACATGATGCTTAACTTCATCCAATATCTCAAGAAAGTCTTCTTCCTTTGGATAAATGTTGATAACAGCATCATAGAAGAGATCTGGCTTGAGACTTCTTGGAATCTTGAGTCTCTTGTGAGATCCTTCTTGAAATCAATGTAGGCGATCCCCGAGATTTGTTTCTCAACCTGGAACCAATCAACCCTTCCAACCGTTCTATTCAAATAGATCGACCACCCTTGAGCCTTCGCCTTCGCATCTTGGTTGAAACCATAAGCACCCAAATCATCAGCGTCCACATGAGATTTACACAAAACTTCCATTACTGGTGGAGGAATGAAGCAAGTTTTCAGTGGAGAAACCTCTTGTCTGTTGATTGCTCGTTAAGAGGAACTTGAAGACGGATTCATGGTGAATGCTAGGTTGAAGATGAATAAACTAGGGTTTATGCGAAATGCAGATAATGAGAGAGAAAAAGAAACTGAATGCAAGAGAGAGAAATATAAGAGGGAAAAGAAACGTTTGAAGAGTATAAACTGAAATGATGAATGGCATTTAATGTTACGTGACGTGAGGAGAGATAATAATGACAAAAGAAGTGATTAGCACAGTTACCTAAGTAGGCGTCCCCTCAACTGCACGCATGCTTGTCTAGAAATAGTGAACACGTGTTTACCATCTGGAAAGCCAGTTACAGCTGTTTTACTTTTAAAGAGATTCTGAGTCAACTTAGACAATGAAACATTAGTAATAACAAAATCACTACTTCTAATTGATTACAATCAGAACTTCTTATAAAAAAAAATCAATCACATTTCAGAAGAGACTCATACATAAGATCTTCTCATCTTATCATTCTGGGCATAAATCCATACTGATATTCTTCAGAATGAACTTAAACCTATCTTCAGCAAGAAGTTTTGTAAAGATATCAGCCCATTGATGGTCTGTATCCACAAAGTTTAAAGATATAACACCCTTCTGAACATAGTCCCTTATGAAATGATGTTTAATCTCAATATGTTTAGCTTTTGAATGTAAGATAGGATTCTTTGATAAACATATAGAAGAAGTATTATCACAGAAGATAGGAATGTTACTCTCATATATCTGATAATCTTCTAGCTGACTTCTCATCCAGAGCATTTGTGTGCTACAACCAGCAGCAGCAACATATTCTGCTTCTGTTGTTGAGAGGGCAATAGTAGCTTGCTTCTTGCTGTACCATGAGATCAGATGACTTCCAAGAAATTGACAACTTCCAGAAGTGCTCTTTCTTTCAATTCTATCTCCAGCATAGTCAGCATCACAGAATCCTACTAAGTTGTATTCTTTGGATCTTCTGTAAACTAAACCAACATTAGTAGTACCTTTCAGATACCTCATAATTCTCTTAACCGCAGTTAAATGAGATTCTCTCGGATCTGATTGGAATCTAGCACACAAACAAACACTGAAGAGAATGTCAGGTCTAGAAGCAGTTAGGTATAGAAGAGATCCAATCATACCTCTATACAACTTTTGATCTACCTTCTTACTTACCTCATCCTTACCTAGGACACATGTTGGATGCATAGGAGTTTTGGCTTCTTTGCTTTCAGAAAGATTAAACTTCTTCAGAAGTTCTTTCACATACTTCGTTTGATGAACATAGGTTCCATCAGAAGTTTGGTTGATTTGAATCCCAAGGAAATACTTGAGTTCTCCCATCATGCTCATTTCAAACTCAGCCTGCATAGACTCAGCAAACTCCTTTCCAAGTGTAGCATTAGATGTTCCAAAGATGATATCATCAACATATATTTGTCATATTAAAATATCCTTTTTAAAGGGTTTACAAAAGAGAGTAGTGTCCACTTTTCCTCTAGTGAAACCATTTTCCAGAAGGAAAGAACTTAAACGTTCATACCAAGCTCTCGGAGCTTGCTTCAATCCGTATAATGATTTCTTTAATTTAAAAACATGATTTGGAGACATGGAGTCTTCAAAACCAGGAGGTTGATGGACATAAACTTCTTCATCTATATAACCATTTAAGAAGGCACTCTTGACATCCATCTGATAAAGAGTGATGTTGTGTTGAGTGGCAGAAGAAATTAATAGACAAATAGATTCTAACCTTGCCACTGGTGCAAAGGTTTCTGTGTAGTCAATCCCTTCTTGCTGATTATAGCCCTGAGCAACCAGTCTGGCTTTGTTTCTTACCACTTCTCCCTTCTCGCTTAGCTTGTTTCTGAATACCCACTTAGTGCCGATGATGTTAAATCCTTTTGGTCTAGGAACCAAGTCCCATACATCATTCCTTGTAAACTGATTGAGTTCTTCTTGCATGGCAATTATCCAGTATGGATCTTCTAGAGCTTGATCAACAGAAGTTGGCTCGATCAAAGAAACAAGACCTAATTGACAGTCTGCATTGTTCTTATGGAATGCCCTTGTTCTGATGGGATCGTCTTTCTTCCCAAGGATCACATCTTCTGAATGAGCTGATGCAAGTCTGGGTGATCTTCTGACTGTTGGCTCTTCAGAAATCCTGAGATTCTCTAAGGATGCAGCAACTTGATCTTCTGATCCATTGCTTCTGAGACTACCAGCTTCTGCAGCTTTGCTTCTTGGTTCTACTGCTTCTGATATATCAATATCAAAATCTGCAAAATTCTCAAACTGCTTTGGTTTTTCAAGACCAAGCTTATCATCAAACCTGATATTGATTGATTCTTCTACAATCAATGTTTCAGTATTGTATACTATGCAGCCTTTAGAGCGTTCAGAATATCCAAGAAGGAAACATTTTTGTGCTTTAGAATCAAACTTACCAAGATGATCTTTAGTATTCAGAATAAAACATACACATCCAAAAGGATGGAAATATGAAATGTTGGGCTTTCTGTTCTTCCACAATTCATAAGGAGTCTTATTTAGAATAGGTCTTATAGAGATTCTATTCTGAATATAACACGCAGTGTTTATTGCTTCTGCCTAGAAATGCTTAGCCATATTGGTTTCATTGATCATGGTTCTGGCCATTTCTTGTAGAGTCCTATTCTTTCGCTCTACAACTCCATTTTGCTGTGGAGTTCTAGGACAAGAGAAATCATGGGCAATGCCATTTTCTTTGAAGAACTCCTCAAAGAATTTATTCTCAAATTCACCACCATGATCACTTATAACCTTTATGATTTTGCACTCTTTCTCAGATTGGATCTGAGTGCAGAATTCAAAGAACACTGAATGAGACTCATCCTTGTGTTTTAAGAACTTTACCCATGTCCAGCGGCTATAATCATCAACGATGACTAATCCATATTTCTTCCCTCTGACAGATGCTGTTTTGACTGGGCCAAACAGATCAATGTGCAAGAGTTCTAACGGCCTTGAGGTAGACACAACATTCTTAGACTTGAATGTAGGTTTGGAGAACTTGCCCTTCTGACATGCTTCACAAAGAGCATCTGATTTGTATTTCAGATTTGGGAGTCCTCTGACCAGATTTAGTTTGTTAATCTGAGAAATCTTTCTCAAACTAGCATGTCCTAATCTTCTGTGCCATACCCATTGCTCCTCAGAAACAGACATAAGACAAGTCACCTTCTGCTTCTCAAGATCAGAAAGATCAATCTTATAAATGTTGTTCTTTCTCTTGCCTGTAAATAGGATTGAGCCATCCTTCTGACTTACAGCCTTGCAAGACTTTTGGTTGAAGATTATATCATAACCATTGTCACTTAATTGACTTATGGACAATAAGTTATGCGTTAATCCATCTACAAGAAGTACATTAGATATGGAAGGAGAGTTACCAAGACTTATGGTTCCAGAGCCAATGATTTTGCCCTTCTGATCTCCTCCAAACTTGACTTCTCCACCTGGTTTAAGCACCAGGTCTTGGAATGTAGACCTTCTTCCCGTCATGTGTCGCGAGCACCCAGAGTCCAGGTACCATGACATTTTGCTTTTTGTCCTCTTTGCCGCCAAGGATATCTGCAACAGAAATTATCTTCTCCTTAGGTACCCACAATTTCTTGGGTCCTTTTTTGTTAGTTCTCCTCAAGTTCTGATTGAACTTGGGTTTAGCAAAATATTTAACAGGAGGAACAGCATGATATTCTTTAGGTTTGTTAGCATGATATTTCTTAGGATGTGTCACATGCTTCTTGGTGTGAACAGTGTTAAAGCTCTGTGCATGTGAAGTGAGCCTAATATCATGTGCATGGCCATATTTGAACTGATCATACAATGGCTTGTATGTGATCTTCAGATCATCAACAGGTTCAAATTTATGTGAGGTATCACCCTCATAGCCAAAACCAAACCTTCTGTTTCCAGAAACACCATATATCATAGAAGCAAGATGACTTCTGCCAATACTTCTAGATAAGAACTTTCTGAAGCTCGAGTCATATTCTTTCAGAATATGATTCATGCTAGGAATGGATTTTTCTATTTCAGAAGGAGATCCACTATCTTTGGATAGATTTACAACTTTTTCCTTCAGTTCAGAATTTTCCAATTCCAGCTTCTTAGTTTCAAATTCAAACTGCTTTTTTAGCTTTTTGTATTTGATACTAAGATGAGCCTTGAGTTCCAGAAGTTCTGTTAAACTGGAAACTAACTCTTCTCTAGATAGTTCAGAAAATACCTCTTTTGAATCTAATTCTGATGTAGATTCTGATCCATCATCTTCTGTAGCCATCAGCACGAAGTTGGCTTGCTCTCCTTCAGAGTCTGATTCTGATTCTGATTCAGAATCATCCCATGTTGCCATAAGACCTTTCTTCTTATGAAACTTCTTCTTGGGATTCTCCTTCTGAAGTTTTGGACACTCGTTCTTGTAATGTCCAGGCTCATTACACTCATAGCAGACAGCCTTCTTCTTGTCAGATCTTCTGTCACCAGAAGATTCTCCTCGTTCAAATCTCTTTGAACTTCTGAAGCCTCTGAACTTCCTTTGCTTGCTCTTCCAGAGTTGGTTTACCCTTCTGGAGATCATGGACAGTTCATCTTCTTCTTCAGATTCTGATTCTTCAGGATCTTCTTCTCTAGCCTGAAAAGCGTTAGTACATTTTTTAACATTTGATTTTAACGCAATAGACTTACCTTTATTCTGAGGCTCGTTTGCATCCAGCTCTATTTCATGGCTTCTCAAGGCACTGATAAGCTCTTCCAAAGAAACTTCATTCAGATTCTTTGCAATCTTGAATGCTGTTACCATTGGACCCCATCTTCTGGGTAAGCTTCTGATAATCTTCTTTACATGATCAGCCTTGGTGTAGCCTTTATCCAGAACTCTTAATCCAGCAGTTAGCGTTTGAAATCTTGAGAACATCTTATCAACGTTTTCATCATCCTCCATCTTGAAGGCTTCATATCTCTGGATTAGAGCAAGAGCTTTAGTCTCCTTGACTTGAGCATTTCCCTCATGGGTCATTTTCAATGACTCATATATATCATAGGTCGTTTCCCTGTTAGATATCTTCTCATACTCAGCATGAGAGATAGCATTCAGCAAAACAGTTCTACATTTATGATGATTCTTGAAAAGCTTCTTCTGATCATCATTCATTTCTTGCCTTGTAAGCCTTACGCCACTAGCTTTCACTGGATGTTTGTAACCATCCATCAGAAGATCCCATAGTTCACCATCTAGACCAAGAAAGTAACTTTCCAGTTTATCTTTCCAGTATTCAAAGCTTTCACCATCAAATACTGGTGGTCTAGTATAACCATTGTTACCATTGTATTGCTCAGCAGAGCCAGATGTAGATGCAGGTGGGTCTGTTGGAATTTCACCAGCCATCTTTTACTAAAGCGTTTTTCTCTTCCTGAATCTTTTCTAAACACGGTTAAGTGCTTGCACCTTAGAACCGGCGCTCTGATGCCAATTGAAGGATAGAAAAACACTTAGAAAGGGGGGGGGGGTTGAATAAGTGTAGTCTAAAAACTTGAACGATAACAACAAATTGCACAGTTATTTTTATCCTGGTTCGTTGTTAACTAAACTACTCCAGTCCACCCCCTTGGAGTGATTTACCTCACCTGAGGATTTAATCCACTAATCTCAACAGATTACAATGGTTTTCCACTTAGTCCGCGACTAAGTCTTCTAGAGTATCCTGATCACAACCTGATCACTCCAGGAACAATTGCTTAGACACAAGCTAAGACTTTCTAGAGTATCCTGACCACCACGTGATCACTCTAGTTACAACTGCTTAGACACAAGCTAAAACTTCCTAGAGTATCCTGATCAACACTTGATCACTCTAGTTACTTACAAATTAATGTAATCAAATAAGAGTTTTACAATGCTTCTGAAAAGCTATAATCACAACAGTGATATTTCTCTTAATGTTTAAGCTTAATCTCACTATTATATTACAACAGCAATGTAGTGAGCTTTGATGAAGATGTAGTTTGAGAGCTTTGATTTGAACAGCGTTTCAGCAAGTTTGTATTCACAGAATTCGTTGGAATCAGTAACCTTGATTCTCATCAGAACTTCATATTTATAGGCACTTGAGAAGATGACCGTTGGGAGCATTTAATGCTTTGCGTATTCCGTACAGCATTGCGTTTAATGTTTCACGCTTTTGTCAACTACCTCGAGCCTTGTTCACGCTGTGTCTACTGACGTTGCCTTTAATAGCTTCTAACGTTCCTTTTGTCAGTCAGCGTAGCCTGCCACTTGTACTTGCTTCTGATCTGATGTTTGTGTATACAACGTTTGAATATCATCAGAGTCAAACAGCTTGGTGCATAGCATCTTCTTGTCTTCTGACCTTGAAGTGCTTCTGAGCGTGATACCATGAGAACTTCAGTGCTTCTGCTTCTGAACTCAAGTTCTTCTGATGCTTCCATAGACCCATGTTCCGATTCTGCTTTGACCATCTTCTGATGTCTTGCCAGACCATGTTCTAATGTTGCATGCTGAACCTTCTGAGTCAAAGCTTCTGAGCGCTGATTTGTGCATACTCTTTATATATTTCCTGAAAGGGAAATTGCAATGTATTAGAGTACCACATTATCTCACACAAAATTCATATCCTTGTTATCATCAAAACTAAGAATATTGATCAGAATAAATCTTGTTCTAACACAAACTCTGCTAGCATGACATCCTCGGGGACTTGCAGATCCTTTACAACCTTAAGTAACACAATCGTCTAATTAATAATAGGACCAATAAAGAAACTACACTAATGGGGAGATTAAACAACGATGAGACATCATCCAAAGTGATAGTCATCTCCTAAAGGAAAGATGAAAGGAAGACATCTCTGAGTGCTACCGATCAACAAAAGTAGACAGAAGGGAGGCGTTAAGTATGGTCAATGAGCAATCGGCGAACTCCAACAGAGTGAAATCAGAAACAATACGCATGACTTGCACAGGCATCAAATTAGGGGAAGTTCTTCAAATTTGAGCTGTGGGATGCAACCTTCAGTGGCAAACGCTCTTCTAGGAAACAAAGTTAAAAAAATTATCACTAAATTTTCAACATATCACCGAACCATAATATATATTTTGCAACACATATACCTTTCCCTGCCATACTCTGTATGCGACATGGTCTGCATACCCTGTGAGCATAAATCAATCACTATGTATTCATGTGAAGGCTCCATCTGTGTGAATAGATGCCTCAGTAGAAGCACAAGACTTGGCCTTTATATCAGTAGGAGTAGCATCATCATTGGCAATAGGAACCAGCTCAGCCGACACAACACCCCCTCATCAGCAATAGGAACCTACTCAGTCGCAACAAGTAACTCCTTTACAGCATCAGGAACCTTCTCAGCCGCAACAAGTACCTCATCTACAACAATAGAAATATGTACCTCCTCAATAGCAACAAGAACTTTCTCAACCTCGACTTGAGCAAGCTCCTTCATAGTATTAGAAACTCTAGTAGCTTGGCATCGAGATGCATGTAACTCACCAGATGCCTACTCAGCCATCTATTTCCGGTGAGAATCAGTCAAAGCATGTCGTCCAACCTGAAGGATAGAAAAACACTTAGAAAGGGGGGGTTTGAATAAGTGTAGTCTTAAAAACTTGAACGATAAAAACTAATTGCACAGCTATTTTTATCCTGGTTCGTTGTTAACTAAACTACTCCAGTTCACCCCCACGGAGTGATTTACCTCACCTGAGGATTTAATCCACTAATCGCAACAGATTACAATGGTTTTCCACTTAGCCCACGACTAAGTCTTCTAGAGTATCCTGATCACAACCTGATCACTCTAGGAACAAATGCTTAGACACAAGCTAAGACTTTCTTAGAGTATCCTGACCACCACGTGATCACTTTAATTACAATGCTTAGACACAAGCTAAGACTTCCTAGAGTATCCTGATCAACACTTGATCACTCTAGTTACTTACAAATTAATGTAATCAAATAAGAGTATTACAATGCTTCTAAAAAGCTATAATCACAACAGTGATATTTCTCTTAAAGTTTAAGCTTAATCTCACTAATATATTACAACAACAATGTAGTGAGCTTTGATGAAGATGAAGTTTCTGAGCTTTGAGTTTGAACAGCATTTCAGCAAGTTAATTGTTAGCAAATCGTCAACCTTGCTTCTCATCAGAACTTCATTTTATAGGCACTTGAGAAGATGACCGTTGGGAGCATTTAATGCTTTGCGTGTTCCGTACAGCATTGCATTTAATGTTTCACGCTTTTGTCAACTACCTCGAGCCTTGTTCACGCTGTGTCTACTGACGTTGCCTTTAATAGCTTCCAACGTTCCTTTTGTCAGTCAGCGTAGCCTGCCACCTGTAGTTTCTTCTGATCTGATGTTTGTGAATACAACGTTTGAATATCATCAGAGTCAAACAGCTTGGTGCATAGCATCTTCTTGTCTTCTGACCTTGAAGTGCTTCTGAGCGTGATACCATGAGAACTTCAGTGCTTCTGCTTCTGATCTCAAGTTCTTCTGATGCTTCCATAGACCCATGTTCTGATTCTGCCTTGACCATCTTCTGATGTCTTGCCAGACGATGTTCTGATGTTGCATGCTGAACCTTCTGAGACAAAGCTTCTGAGCGCTGATTTGTGCATACTCTTTATATATTTCCTGAAAGGGAATTTGCAATGTATTAGAGTACCACATTATCTCACACAAAATTCATATCCTTGTTATCATCAAAACTAAGAATATTGATCAGAACAAATCTTGTTCTAACAATCTCCCCCTTTTTGATGATGACAAAAACATATATAAATGATATGAATTTGCGATCAAAAAGAGCAGACGGCTAAAGACAATTTACACAGCTATAGCATAAGCATGTGAATATGTCTCCCCCTGAGATTAACAATCTCCCCCTGAGATGAATAATCTCCCCCTGAAATTAAAACTAGAAGAATTTTATAAAAAAACTTCCCTGATTATTTCGGTAGAGACGTTCACAGTGCTTGATCTTCAGAACATTCATGACTTCTGATTTCTGCTTCCATAGGACAGCTTCAGAACATTGAATTTCTTTAGATCCTCAGAACATTCACAGCTTCTGATTCCTGCTTCCATCGGACAACTTCAGAACTTGAATTTCTTTGATCTTCAGAACATTCACAGCTTCTGATTCCTGCTTCCATCGGACAGCTTCAGAACTTGAATTTCTTTGATCTTCAGAACATTCACAGCTTCTGATTCTTGCTTCCATTTGGACAGCTTCAGAGCTTGAATTTCTTCTTTCATCACTTCATGCTAGAATGTATCAGAACATTGTTGAATGTACCAGAGCATCATCAGAGCATCTCTACATCCTGAAATGTTACAGATCAAAACTAAACGACAAAAGTCAGCATGAATGAATCAGAACATAAAATATGTTTCAGACCACATAATATGTATCAGAGCCATATAAGCCATATAGAATGTATCAGAACAAATAGACATTCAGAATCAGATCATATTCTATCATCAGAATATCTGAACATTCTTGCTTCTGCTTCTGCTTCTGATTCTGAAGCTTCATAGCACTCAGCTTGCTTCAAGAATCCAAGAACTTGATTTATCTTGTTGCTTCTTATGTTGCTCTTTAAAGAGAATCTTCAATTCCTGCAACAACACAACTTAAAGAATAAAACTTTGCAAGTTCTGTTAGTAATGTGGGGCCTTTTTACCCGGTAACTGATAATATTAATCAGATCATTTATCATATATTTTCTCCCCCTTTTTGTCATAACATCAAAAAAGATTCAGATGTAGAAAACGACAAAGGAAAGAAACAGAAATAAACTTTTCATTGATTAAACAAACAGGATTACAAAAGATGTATGCAGAATAACAGATGCAACAAGGAAGGAAAACTACAAAGACTTAAGGACTACAACCCTAGCTTAGACATAATCTTAGCTAACATATCATGAACCCCTGCGGTCTTCTCAGTTAGTTCAGCCATGAAAGCTTGAAACTCTGCATGCCTGTCCAGACTAGAACCTCCACTGTAGGAGAGATGCATGAATTCAAGGAGGAAGTGAGAGACAGTTCACAGGAAGAGAGCTAATGTCTCAAACGGGGCTTTCCCTTAACATAGAAGTCAAGAACATGATCCTTAACATCATCCAATATCTCAAAAAAGTCTTCTTCCTTTGGATAAATGTTGATAACAGCATCACAGAAGAGATCTGACTCGAGACTTCTTGGAATCTTGAGAGATCCGTCTTGGAATCAATGTCAGTGATCCCCGAGATTTGTTTCTCAACCTGGAACCAGAAAACCCTTCCAACCGTTCTATTCATATAGATCGACCACTCTTGAGCCTTCGCCTTTGCATCTTGGTTGAAATCATAAGCACCCAAATCATCAGCGTCCACATGAGATTTGCACAAAACTTCCATTACTGATGGAGGGCTGAAGCAATTTTTCAGTGGAGAAAACTCTTGAGAGAAACTTGAAGACGGATTCATGGTGAATGCTAGGTTGAAGATGAATAAACTAAGATTTATGCAAAAAAAAAAATATTCATAGAAAAGTGAGAGAAAGAGAGAGAGAGAGCTCAAAGATTGATTGAAGAATGCAACGAAATGGAGAAATAAATAGAGGGAATGTGGGGAAGGAAACGTTCTAGGAAAGGGAAACGTTTGACGGGTATAAAAACGAAAAGGACAATAAAAGAAATGATGAATGGCATTTAATGTTACATGACGTGAGGAGAGATAATAATGACAAAAGAAGTGATTAGCACAGTTACCTAAGCAGGCGTCCCCTCAACTGCACGCACGTTTGTCCAGAAATAGTGAACACGTGTTTACCATCTGGATAGCCAGTTACAGCTGTTTTACTTTTAAAGAGATTCTGAATCAACTTAGACAATGAAACGTTAGTAATAACTGAATCACTACTTCTAATTGATTACAAACAGAACTTCTTATAAAAGACTAATCCAATCTCATTTCAGAAGATACTCATACATAAGATCTTCTCATCTTCTCATTCTGGGCATAAATCCATACTGATATTCTTCAGAATGAACTTAAACCTATCTTCAGCAAGGGGTTTTGTAAAGATATCAGCCCATTGATGGTCTGTATCCACGAAGTTTAAAGATATAACACCCTTCTGAACATAGTCCCTTATGAAATGATGTTTAATCTCAATATGTTTAGCTTTTGAATGTAAGATAGGATTCTTAGATAAACATATAGCAGAAGTATTATCACAGAAGATAGGAATGTTACTCTAATATATCTGATAATCTTCTAGCTGACTTCTCATCCAGAGCATTTGTGTGCTACAACCTGCAGCAGCAACATATTCTGCTTCTGTTGTTGAGAGGGCAATTGTAGCTTGCTTCTTGCTGTACCATGAGATCAGATGACTTCCAAGAAATTGACAACTTCCAGAAGTACTCTTCCTTTCAATTCTATCTCCAGCATAGTCAGCATCACAGAATCCTACTAAGTTGTAGTCTTTAGATCTTCTGTAAACTAAATCAACATTAGTAGTACCTTTTAGATACCTCAGAATTCTCTTAACCGCAGTTAAATGAGATTCTCTCGGATCTGATTGGAATCTAGCACACAAACAAACACTAAAGAGAATGTCAGGTCTAGAAGCAGTTAGGTATAGAAGAGATCCAATCATACCTCTGTACAACTTCTGATCTACCTTCTTACTTACCTCATCCTTACCTAGGACACATGTTGGATGCATAGGAGTTTTGGCTTCTTTGCTTTCAGAAAGATTAAACTTCTTCAGAAGTTCTTTCACATACTTTGTTTGATGAACATAGGTTCCATCAGAAGTTCGGTTGATTTGAATCCCAAGGAAATACTTGAGTTCTCCCATCATGCTCATTTCAAATTCAGCCTGCATAGACTCAGCAAACTCCTTTCCAAGTGTAGCATTAGATGTTCCAAAGATAATATCATCAACATATATTTGACAAATTAAAATATCCTTTTTAAATGTTTTACAAAAGAGAGTAGTGTCCACTTTTCCTCTAGTGAAATCATTTTCCAGAAGGAAAGAACTCAAACGTTCATACCAAGCTCTAGGAGCTTGCTTCAATTCGTATAATGATTTCTTTAATTTAAAAACATGATTTGGAGACATGAAGTCTTCAAAACCAGGAGGTTGATGGACATAAACTTCTTCATCTATATAACCATTTAAGAAGGCACTCTTAACATCCATCTGATAAAGAGTGATGTTGTGTTGAGTGGCAAAAGAAATTAATAGACGAATAGATTCTAACCTGGCCACTGGTGCAAAGGTTTCTGTATAATCAATCCCTTCTTGCTGACTATCACCCTGAGCCACCAGTCTGGCTTTGTTTCTTACCACTTCACCTTTCTCACTCAGCTTGTTTCTGAATACCCACTTAGTGCCGATGATGTTAAGTCCTTTTGGTCTAGGAACCAAGTCCCATACATCATTCCTTGTAAACTGATTGAGTTCTTCTTGCATGGCAATTATCCAGTCTGGATCTTCTAGAGCTTGATCAACAGAAGTTGGCTCGATCAAAGAAACAAGACCTAATTGACATTCTGCATTGTTCTTAAGGAATGCCCTTGTTCTGATGGGATCATCTTTCTTCCCAAGGATCACATCTTCTGAATCAGCTGAGGCAAGTCTAGGTGATCTTCTGACTGTTGGCTCTTCAGAAATCCTGAGATTCTCTAAAGATGCAGCAACTTGATCTTCTGATCCATTGCTTTTGAGACTGCCAGCTTCTGCAGCTTTGCTTCTTGGTTCTACAGCTTCTGATATATCAATATCTATATCTGCAAAATTCTCAAACTGCTTTGGTTTTTCAAGACCAAGCTTATCATCAAACCTGATATTGATTGATTCTTCTACAATAAATGTTTCAGTATTGTATACTCTGTAGCCTTTAGAGCGTTCAGAATATCCAAGAAGGAAACACTTTTGTGCTTTAGAATCAAACTTACCAAGATGATCTTTAGTATTCAGAATAAAACATACACATCCAAAGGGATGGAAATATGAAATGTTGGGCTTTCTGTTCTTCCACAATTCATAAGGAGTCTTATTTAGAATAGGTCTTATAGAGATTCTATTCTGAATATAACACGCAGTGTTTATTGCTTCTGCCCAGAAATGCTTAGCCATATTGGTTTCATTGATCATGGTTCTGGCCATTTCTTGTAGAGTCCTATTCTTTCGCTCTACAACTCCATTTTGCTGTGGAGTTCTAGGACAAGAGAAATCATGGGCAATACCATTTTCTTTGAAGAACTCCTCAAAGAATCTGTTCTCAAATTCGCCACCATGATCACTTCTAACCTTTATGATTTTGCACTCTTTCTCAGATTGGATCTGAGTGCAGAATTCAAAGAACACTGAATGAGACTCATCCTTGTGTTTCAAGAACTTTACCCATGTCTAGCGGCTATAATCATCAACGATGACTAATCCATATTTCTTTCCTCTGACAGATGCTGTTTTGACTGGGCCAAACAGATCAATGTGCAAGAGTTCTAACGGCCTTGAGGTAGAAACAACATTCTTAGACTTGAATGCAGGTCTGGAGAACTTGCCCTTCTGACATGCTTCACAAAGAGCATCTGATTTGAATTTCAGATTTGGGAGTCCTCTGACCAGATTTAGTTTGTTAATCTGAGAAATCTTTCTCAAACTAGCATGACCTAATCTTCTGTGCCAGACCCATTGCTCCTCAGAAACAGACATAAGACAAGTCACCTTCTGCTTCTCAAGATCAGAAAGATCAATCTTATAAATGTTGTTCTTTCTCTTGCCTGTAAATAGGACTGAGCCATCCTTCTGACTTACAGCCTTGCAAGACTTTTGATTGAAGATTATATCATAACCATTGTCACTTAATTGACTTATGGACAATAAGTTATGCGTTAATCCTTCTACAAGAAGTACATTAGTTATGGAAGGAGAGTTACCAAGACTTATGGTTCCAGAGCCAATGATTTTGCCCTTCTGATCTCCTCCAAACTTGACTTCTCCACCTGGTTTAAGCACCAGGTCTTGGAATGTAGACCTTCTTCCCGTCATGTGTCGCGAGCACCCAGAGTCCAGGTACCATGACATTTTGCTTTTTGTCCTCTTTGCCGCCAAGGATATCTGCAACAGAAATTATCTTCTCCTTAGGTACCCACAATTTCTTGGGTCCTTTCTTGTTAGTTCTCCTCAAGTTCTGATTGAACTTGGGTTTAGCAAAATATTTAACAGGAGGAACAACATGATATTCTTTAGGTTTGTCAGCATGATATTTCTTAGGATGTGTCACAAGCTTCTTGGTGTGAACAGTGTTAAATTTCTGTGCATGTGAAGTGAGCCTAATATCATGTGCATGGCCATATTTGAACTGATCATACAATGGCTTGTATGTGATCTTCATATCATCAATAGGTTCAAATTTATGTGAGGTATCACCCTCATAGCCAAAACCAAACCTTCTGTTTCCAGAAACACCATATATCATAGAAGCAAGATGACTTCTGCCAATACTTCTAGATAAGAACTTTCTGAAGCTCGAGTCATATTCTTTCAGAATATGATTCATGCTAGGAATGGATTTTTCTGTTTTAGAAGGAGATCCACTATCTTTGGATAGATTTAAAACTTTTTCCTTCAGTTCAGAATTTTCCACTTCCAGCTTCTTAGTTTCAAATTCAAACTGCTTTTTCAGCTTTTGGTATTTGATACTAAGATGAGCCTTGAGTTCCAGAAGTTCTGTTAAACTGGAAACTAACTCTTCTCTAGATAGTTCAGAAAATACCTCTTCAGAATCTGATTCTGATGTAGATTCTGATCCATCATCTTCTGTAGCCATCAACGCGAAGTTGGCCTGCTCTCCTTCAGAGTCTGATTCTGATTCTGATTCAGAATCATCCCATGTTGCCATAAGACCTTTCTTCTTATGAAACTTCTTCTTGGGATTCTCCTTCTGAAGTTTTGGACACTCGTTCTTGTAATGTCCAGGCTCATTGCACTCATAGCAGACAGCCTTCTTCTTGTCAGATCTTCTGTCACCAGAAGATTCTCCACGTTCAAATTTCTTTGAACTTCTGAAGCCTCTGAACTTCCTTTGCTTGCTCTTCCAGAGTTGGTTTACCCTTCTGGAGATCATGGACAGTTCATCTTCTTCTTCAGATTCTGATTCTTCAGGATCTTCTTCTCTAGCCTGAAATGCGTTAGTGCATTTTTTAACATTAGATTTTAATGCAATAGACTTACCTTTCTTTTGAGGCTCGTTTGCGTCCAGCTCTATTTCATGGCTTCTCAAGGCACTGATAAGCTCTTCCAAAGAAACTTCATTCAGATTCTTGGCAATCTTGAATGCAGTCACCATTGGACCCCATCTTCTGGGTAAGCTTCTGATAATCTTCTTTACATGATCAGCCTTGGTGTAGCCTTTATCCAGAACTCTCAATCCAGCAGTTAGAGTTTGAAATCTTGAGAACATCTTCTCAATATCTTCATCATCCTCCATCTTGAAGGCTTCATATTTCTGGATTAGAGCAAGAGCTTTAGTCTCCTTGACTTGAGCATTTCCCTCATGGGTCATTTTCACTGACTCATATATATCATGGGCAGTTTCCCTGTTAGATATCTTCTCATACTCAGCATGAGAGATAACATTAAGCAAAACAGTCCTACATTTATGATGATTCTTGAAAAGCTTCTTTTGATCATCATCCATTTCTTGCCTTGTAAGCCTTACGCCACTGGCTTTCACTGGATGTTTGTAACCATCCATCAGAAGATCTCATAGTTCACCATCTAGACCAAGAAAGTAACTTTCCAGTTTATCTTTCCAGTATTCAAAGTTTTCATCATCAAATACTGGTGGTCTAGTATAACCATTGTTACCGTTGTATTGCTCAGCAGAGCCAGATGTAGATGCAGTTGGATTTGTTTGAACTTCACCAGCCATCTTTTACTTAAGCGTTTTTGTCTTCCTGAATCTTTTCTAAACACGGTTAAGTGCTCGCACCTTAGAACCGGCGCTCTGATGCCAATTGAAGGATAGAAAAACACTTAGAAAGGGGGGGGGTTTGAATAAGTGTAGTCTTAAAAACTTGAACGATAAAAACAAATTGCACAGTTATTTTTATCCTGGTTCGTTGTTAACTAAACTACTCCAGTCCACCCCCACGGAGTGATTTACCTCACCTGAGGATTTAATCCACTAATTGCAACAGATTACAATGGTTTTCCACTTAGCCCACGACTAAGTCGTCTAGAGTATCCTGATCACAACCTGATCACTCTAGGAACAAATGCTTAGACACAAGCTAAGACTTTCTTAGAGTATCCTGACCACCACGTGATCACTCTAATTACAATGCTTAGACACAAGCTAAGACTTCCTAGAGTATCCTGATCAACACTTGATCACTCTAGTTACTTACAAATTAATGTAATCAAATAAGAGTATTACAATGCTTCTAAAAAGCTATAATCACAACAGTGATATTTCTCTTAAAGTTTAAGCTTAATCTCACTAATATATTACAACAGCAATGTAGTGAGCTTTGATGAAGATGAAGTTTCTGAGCTTTGAGTTTGAACAGCGTTTCAGCAAGTTAATTGTTAGCAAATCGTCAACCTTGCTTCTCATCAGAACTTCATATTTATAGGCACTAGAGAAGATGACCGTTGGGAGCATTTAATGCTTTGCATGTTCCGTACAGCATTGCATTTAATGTTTCACGCTTTTGTCAACTACCTCGAGCCTTGTTCACGCTGTGTCTACTGACGTTGCCTTTAATAGCTTCCAACGTTCCTTTTGTCAGTCAGCGTAGCCTGCCACCTGTACTTTCTTCTGATCTGATGTTTGTGAATACAACGTTTGAATATCATCAGAGTCAAACAGCTTGGTGCATAGCATCTTCTTGTCTTCTGACCTTGAAGTGCTTCTGAGCGTGATACCATGAGAACTTCAGTGCTTCTGCTTCTGATCTCAAGTTCTTCTGATGCTTCCATAGACCCATGTTCTGATTCTGCCTTGACCATCTTCTGATGTCTTGCCAGACCATGCACTGATGTTGCATGCTGAACCTTCTGAGACAAAGCTTCTGAGCGCTGATTTGTGCATACTCTTTATATATTTCCTGAAAGGGAATTTGCAATGTATTAGAGTACCACATTATCTCACACAAAATTCATATCCTTGTTATCATCAAAACTAAGAATATTGATCAGAACAAATCTTGTTCTAACACAACCCGTAGTTGGGAAGCTTCTGCCTCAGCAGCTCTAGCGGCAACTGTTGCTCTATCAGTGGTCCTGTTGGCAATTGAGTTATCCTTTTCTCTGGTCCTCATTGAAAAAAATTGAAAAACGAAAAAAAAAATCAGTAAAGAAGAAAATACTAGAAATTTTAAAATTTCCGGTATTTTTAAAAAAAATCGAACTACCAGAAATTATGAAATTTTCGGTAAGATTTATCAAATATTTTGCAATTTTCGTGAAAATCTTCTAGAAATTCTAAAATTTCCAGCATTCCACTAAATCTATAATATAAGAAAAGTTGTTGTTATGGAAATCACAAAAATACCATTTTGGTATCTTAGTCTAAATTAATAATTTGAGGGTAAAAAGTCTTTTTTTTTTGTTTTTTCCAACTCACATTTCACTTTTTATAACTTTATTAATTATTATTTTCTAATAAATTTTTAATCAAAATATTTCAATAAATTATTTTTAATAAAAATATTATTATGATTATTTTAAATGATTGTTAATTTACATTTAAAAGAGTATTTTATTTTTAAAAATTAACTTTAGTAATTAAATATTAGGCTAAATTACAGTTTTGGTCTTCCTATTTTGGTGTTTTTACGTTTTTAATCCCCTTATTTTGTTTTTAAACACTTTTGGTCCCTCATCCCCATTTTGGCTAAAAAAAACACTTATGTGTCACTTTTTAAAATACGTAGCTCATCCTCAAGTAAGGTGGGGGACCAAAAGTAAGGATGGTAGACCAAAAAACGTATTTTAAAATAGGACACGTAAGCGTTTTTTGTAGCCAAAGTGGAGATGAGGGGTCAAAATTGCTTAAAAACAAAATAAGGGGACTAAAATTATGAAAACACAAAAATAGGGGGACCAAAATTGTAATTTAGCCTAAATATTAATAACGAAGAAATATAATTTGAAATAATTTTCATTTTAAGATACAATGTTTTTAAGAAAAAAATAATAATTTTAGTTTAATTTTTTTTAATTCAAATGAATTTAAAAATATACTTGAAAAGGTGAAAAGGTGTGTTATTGGATAAAATACAAAAATGTGTGTCACTTATCATTAATTTTAATTTATATGATTCAAAATATTATTATATTGATATATATCGTTAATGAAGTTTACACAATTAAAATAATATTTGCACAATTAAATATTAGAAAAATTATTTGTTATTGATGTCATTTCACAAATATATGTTACCAATGTAAATAGGAGACATATATATATATATATATATATATATATATATATATATATATATATACACGAGAAAAAATGTATTACTTATTCAATTATAACATATACTACTACTATTTATAGTCAAATTCTGTTAGTATCAAATTCTAAACATTAAGATATTTTTGTAAATGATACATAAACAAAAATAATATTTGTATACGGAAAGAAATCTATTATTGATCTAAATATTTTTATATACAAAAAATGGTATTTGTAATCCAAAAATTTTATATTAAAAAAAGTTATAGGGAAAAAAATTATTATTGATCTAAATGTTTTTATATAAGAAAATTTACAATTGATTCAGATATTTTTTTAAATGATACCTAAACATAAATAATATTTGTATAAGGGAAAAATCTATTAATGATCTAAATATTTTTATGTATGGAAAATGGTATTTATGATCCAAAAAAAAAAATTATTCAAAAAAGGTGTATGGAAAAAAAACTATTATTGATCTAAATATTTTTATATACGAAAAATTTACAATTGATTTAGATATTTTTGTAAACGATACCTAAACATAAATAATATTTGTATATGGGAAAATCTATTAATGATCTATATATTTTTATATATGAAAAATGGTATTTGTGATCCAAAAAATTTTGATTCAAAAATGGTATATGGGAAAAAACTCTATTATTAATCTAAATATTTTTATATACGAAAATTTACTATTGATCCAGATATTTTTCTAAATAATTACCTAAACATAAATAATATTTGTATACCGGAAAAAATCCATTATTAATTTAAATATTTTTATATACGAAAGATGGTATTTATGATGCAAAAATGATATACGGAAAAAAAAACATTTTATTTATTTAAATATTTTATATAAGAAAAAATTTATTCTTGATTTAAATATTTTTTTTCTTTTTTAACCTTCTATTTAAAATAAATATATTATATAAACAAATGCACGTATCAAACCAGAAACTGTGCGTATGCATGAGTTTGTTACTAGTTTTTTCTAACAATTTATGGTATGAACGTGAAATTGCCGATACTATACTTACTATTTTCAAAGAATTTCCAGTATGCTATCCAAATTTTTGGTATCGCCCAAGATTTTTTAAAATTTTAATTTGCGAAAATTGTAAAAAATTTGAGTAGGGTTATAATGGTCATTTCATTAGATTCAGGGGTGTCAGATACAAATCAAGGGGTGGCATGTTAAATTCTCAAATAATGATGGGCCGGGATTTAATTCAGTTGTAGTTGTTGTGTGTACTACGATATTAAGTATATGGCTTATGGTATCGAATAATATTTAACTTGTAAATATAAAGATATGGAATTTCTTTCTAAACCCATTAACCTTCTTAGGGGCCTCTGACGAATTTCCCTTTTTACTCACAGAACTCAGAAGTGCATCTACAAACACACCACATTTCATTTTGTTAGGGGTGCTTTCGGAGATGTATTTCCGAACTCACCAATTGGTGGATTTCATATTACATCTCCGAAATGATGATTTCCAAAAACAAAACATAAATACTAGAGAAGCTTAACATAAATTTAACATAGATGGTCCAAATTACATAGATATTGAAACAAAAATTTAACATTACATATTTTTATAAACGAGTAGCTAAGGACATTGCAACATTTTAATGACATATTCTTCAGATCTATGAATCTTCGCAACAACTTCAATCGGACCCTTAGTAGAGTATCGACAAAAAGTACTCCACATAACCTTTAAATTGTCCTCCGTCTTCAGTGCAAACAGGGTGAAATGCACCTCTCCTTCAATGTCAAGTGATGGTGAATGATACTCGAGCTTGACTACCTTTCGATATTCTGGATATTGCAGAAGAGAATTGAGTATGGTAATCAGCTCGGCAAGTGGCGTGTCCTCGGAGAAACTAAATTGAAGTGGAAGTTTCCCACCATTATAGTAAAGAAAAGCAAGGTGAGGATATGTTTGGGTTAGAGACATATCTCTGATTTGTGGTGTGTGATGTTGAAGAATTTGTTACAGACCCTATGTAACACCCTATAAATTAGATTTAATTATTTAATCTATTATTTATTTGTTTTGATGGGATTACACGAGTCATTGTGAATTATCTATGAGATTATGTGACGTGTGATGTTTATGTTGATGTGTGTGGGGTAGTGAAATTAAGGTGTTAGTTAAAATAAATAAAATAATAAAGTTTCTAATTAGCATTTTTAGTTAATTAAAATAAAATAAGGAGATAATGTGAGGTGGAGTAAGTAAGGGCATATTAGAAATATCATAATAGGGGTTTTAAGGCTAACTAAGTAAAAAGAGAAAAAAAGGGAGAATATCCATTCATCGTAGAATTTTTGGAGAAGCGTGGAAGACAGAGAGATCTAGGACAAGAAGAGGAGAAGAGAACAACTGTAGAATTCGAGAAGAGACTCAAGTTAACTAATAATCTAAGGTAAAGGGGGTTATCCTAGTTATTATATTTGATTTAATGGGGTTGATAATTGTATGTTGGATTTTTGTGAGGATTTGATAACTTTGATGAAATATGATGATTGTTTATTTGGATTGTATGATTAAATATGATGTATGATGTTGATGATTCTTGTATTGGTGAATGATAACATGATCTAGAGTCAAATCTACCATTTTTATGGATTTGAAGGTCTAGGGTTTGATGAGGATTCATGAAGTTGTGATGAGCATTTGTGATTTGATGTTTAGAATGAATTATGCATGTTAGAACTAGGTTAATAGGCCTTAAATCACAGGAAAATAATGATTAAAACATGTTTTTGAGAAAAAGTTTGAGACTGGTTTGATGCAGGTCACGCAGGGTTTTCTGCAGAAATCACAGACCCCACTTAGCGCGGTGGAGCCTGCTTAGCGCGCTTTTGAAAATAAAATAAGTGTCAAGTCATTGAGGAACGCACTTAGCGCGATAGGGAGCCTGCTTAGCGCGGTATACTGGGACAAAATTTGTTATTTTTGAAAAATGATTTTAGATTACGAAAGCTTATGATTTTTAATAATTTTTTAATAGTTTTCCAAGATTTAATAAATGTGTTTGGATGGGCTTAAAGGGCTATTTGCTTGGAACTTGATTATGTGATTACATGTATGTGTATATTTGTTGCAATTATATGTTGTTGTGATGATTGATGACATGATGATCGTGGAGTATGTGTTGTGTTGATTGAGATGTTTGTGATGTTTGTATAATTGATATGATGACATGATTTGATGAGTAAATGAATGATGATGCCATTTTGACTAGCCGTGATCGTTGATTATTGTGAAGTTGTGCATCATACGTTCATAGCATATTTGTAGAACGATAGTCCAGTGATGTTTGCAAGGCAATTGGTCCAGTGATGGTCTCAATCCCATTATGCGGATTGAGTGTGATATTGTGAAGTGCTCCGGTTCCAAGCGAGAATCGATCCTATTGGTGGGGATCTTTGGAGAACGACGACTGAGTCATCAATGAAGTGTTGGTACCACATGCATGAGTCCATTGGTGTTGCATTGCATTTTTTGTGTCATTGCATGATTGAATAATGTTTGATTATTTGTAATGTGAATGATTTAAATGATGGCTGTGATTGAATTGTGTGATGATGTTATGAATAGATGATGATGTGCATGAGTGAGTAAGTACGTGAAGCATGAGGATACGTTGTATCAGTATATGTATGGTTGTTGATTATTTGTGTACCACTAATATATTTATTCCTTATTTCTTATATAATAATTATGAAATACTCACCCTTTTTGTTTGAATGTTGTCTCCACGTGGGTAACGCGCAGGTAATCAGGAGTAGTTCGCTGAAGTTAGAGGATAACTTCGTGGAGTCCTTTTTATCCTTTGTTTAGAATAAAGGGAGTCTTTCTATGATACGTAACATCGGGGTTGGGATTGTGTATTTTTGGAACTATCATGTTTCTTTTGTAATCGTTTTGATATGATGAATTGCCTTTATGGTACTATGGTGTTTTGGTTTATAAACCATGAACTATGAAGTATGATGAATGTTATGAAGTTTAATAAAGATGTTTTGAAACTATAAATTTCGCTGCAATGTGTGAAGTTCTTAATGATACTTTCAATGAAATAAATGTTTAAATATTTTTAAGAATCCGTGTTACGGAGTAGGATATGTATTGTGAAGTTTTTATGAAGGTGGCACCCTTGTGTGGATGTTTTAATTGATTCATTTTGTATTATATTGAAAATATTCATTGTGGGTTGCAATGGTGTTACACCTTATTTATAGAATACTTGGAGCAATTTGGTCTCAAGATACACTTCTGAATTCACCCCTTATTTTTTAACGAAAAAAATGGTGTTTTCAGATATGCATATCCGAATCATTCCCTTATATTTTTTTTTTTTTTTAAAAAATTCGGATATACATTTCCGAATTATGCAGAAATAGAAACATCAATTATTTAGGCAGAATCAGCACCATGGAAACGTAAAAACAATTAAATCGGTACAAGTAAGCAGCAATAAAATGTTGAATAGATATATTATAAATGTATTGAATCGTATAGAATATACATTATGCACGACAATACATACAAAAATGGTTCGATTACATTCTAAAATATACCGAACAAATTGTCACCGCTTAAATTTAAAATCGATTCTTTCTTCGACTTCTCCCTATTTGATTTTCTCTCAATCTTCGTTAACTTCGTGAATTCTTCTATCCTTTCCAAAAAGTGATCCGGCCAACTTTCCGCCTCTTTTGCAGAATGTGTCATCCATTCCACTAACGTAGCCGAAATAGGACACCCCTGTTTCAAATAAACCTAAACAAAATGGAGATATCTAAGATACCCAATACAAATGATGCGGTCGGATGGGTCTTGAGGTGGGCGACTATGAAGTGGGAAAAATGTCTTTGAAAAATCATATATCGTCAAATTGATACACACACTGTCATATGCACTTGCTATAAGATCACCCATATCAGGGAAGCACATCCACCTTTCCGGTGGTGCAGAACCAGTAACACATGGAACAAGAGCATTGTGGATTTTATCGAATGCTTCCTTATTACCATAAATTTGTGTGTAAGCTTCCCTATGCGCTGTCAACTCCGAAATAAGTGTTTGTTCCACAAGAGTATGGTTCTCTTCTCCTTTACCAAGTAAACCGGACACGGCCCAAAACCCCCAATTACAATCACCCCCAACATATATGATCCTTTCAACGTGTTTGTGCATAAAAAACGGCATCTTGTCAATGTGATTAATCGGTGATGGAATCGGCGGTTTCTTAATCGGAGGTATACGAGGTGATTTGGAAATGCGAGCTCCCTTGAAAACACTTTTTTAAGATCTTGGGGTTGGAGAATCTGGGAAATGTGAATCAACAACTTCATGGTAAGACAGAGTCCTCTTTGTTGAACTGTCATCTTGTGTACTTTTCACCTTTTTTGGAGCACCTTTGGTTTTTACTGGTTGCGAAGGAGGTTTTAAATTAGTGGTTTCTAAATGGGAAAATTTTATAAACTGTTCCTTAATGTGCAATCTCATAGTGTCATCCGCTTTAGAAAATCTATCCATGATCACTTCCAAGTCGATTGCGATGGTTATACTCGATGTACCGTCCTTCGTCGGACCGTAGTCATCAAATCAGAGTCTTTTCCAATGAGTGTAGACCTTGTCCGTGCGTAAGGGGGTATTTAGCTTCATTTTTTAGACAAGAGACCAGCACATATAAGCCCGTAACTTTTCTTAATTATACATCCACACTTCGAACTATCCGGCCCAGTTGTCTCCGCACGCTTCGCTTCATGAAAAATAAAATTCAATCCCGCTCGGGATATGTTAAGAACCAGTTGTGAGTATATAATGTTATCTTTGAATCAGTGTTCTACCACGATTGTGCTCCAACTAAAAGTTGTTTGAATTTCATTATGTTGGTTTTGAAGCATTTCATTCACCGTGTCCCATTCTCTACACAAATCTCCTTTGCTATCACCCAACCATTTCTTCGACGCTGCATGTGCAGATTCGACTCTATTAATTGGTGCGTTTCCCAAATGTCTAACCCGGTCTGTCCCAGCACACACAACTTTCTCTTTCACCTGATCAAAAATAGTAGATTCCACGTATTTTAGAAAATTTAGATACTTGTCACACAAGCTCCTGAAATGTACAACATTCTCAACATACAACTCTTCTATAGAAGAATTTAAAATATTTGACCATGCATCCATTATATTCTCCACCACAACACTAGATTTGAGCATGTTTCCATCTTCACCCTTGAAATCTTGGGTGACAACAACACGTTTGAGCTTGGCTCTCACTTTTTTTGTTATATGATACCGACAAAGTAATGCATAGGATGTAGGGAACACACTACCAACCGCATTCATAAGGGTGTTATCTCAGTCGGTTACAATGACACTAGGAATAATTTGTGGATCCTTCAACAAACTCTTGCATATGTCCAACGCACATGTAACGTTGTCTTGTTTATCACATTCGAGAAATGTAAATCCAACCGAAAATGTCTTCTCCGTAGAAGTGACACCAACAATTTCTAGAAGCGGAAGCCTATACTTGTTGGTCTTGTACGTTGAACCAATTATAAGGACGGTTGGAAATGTGTTGAAGAACTTGATACTTTTTGCATGAGTCAAAAAAATGTCACTGACAATGACTTTATCATCACACATTATGTACCTTGAAACATAGTGATTATCGTCCAAAAGTTTCAAAAGTTGTTCCATTTCGGATCTCGGACCTCTGCTCGCAATGTTCTGTTTATAATATTCATTGTATACTTGCTTGATATTTGACTCATTTTGTGGTATATTCCGTTTCAAATCTGCAAGTATGTTTCTCGGCGCAACTTTGATTATCGACATTTTTGAAATAATTTCTTTCTCCTCCGACTTAAGTCGACCTAAAATTAGATGACCTTGTAGCTTGGTGTCCAACGCATGATTATGTTTACCACAAATAACAGTAAATCGCCATGTATCATCCACCTTACATAACACTCACATTTTCTCGATCAGGTGTCATCATATTTTAACTGTCGAACTTTTGAAACATATTTTCCACCTCTCTCGCATATCATGATTACAAATAATTGTCTTCTACTAGTGCCATTGTTGGACCTCTCAATCACAACGCCAAACTCGAGTTTGTTAGCTTCCATTTGGACCCAGTCAAGCATATGTTGACGAGCATTGAAAACTTGATCATTTGGTTATGGAGTGAAAAAGAGGAGAATGAAATAGTTCAAGAAGCATGGTGCTATATACTGAATTATTTCGAAAATACATCTCAGAAAATATCTCTGAATGTTTAAATTTAACATTCAAATGTAAATAGGGTATTTTCGGAGATGCATTTCCAAAACACCTTAAAAATTGATTTGAGATGCATTTGGCGATATATTTTCGAAACGCATTAAAATTTGATATGAAGTGCGTTCGGAGATGCATCTCCAAAAGACAATTTAGAATTTTCAAGAATTTTTTTTCACCCCGTATAAAATGTAAAAAGAAATTCCCTAAAAATATTAGACGATGTCACACCAATATACTTTGATTCTATCAACAATGATTTTATCCTAAGCATTAGAAATGCAAAAGAAATTAACTCAAAAAAGATCGTAGTAATTGTAATTTGGGATAACAAATGGGCTGGGCGGCCGTGTAGTAATAAGGAGGCTCAGATGATAACAGAAAAAAAGTTCTTGGTTCACCAACTTATGAAAAGTATAGAACTATAATTTATTAAAATAATTGAATAATTACTTTAAAAATATTATAGACTAATTTTTCAGTTCTCTATGTTTGGGAGTTTGGAAGAGAAGGGAAGGGTGAACTTCGAAAATTAATTTTTTTAAAAATATAAATAAATTTTTAGCTTTTTTAAAAAAAAAAATATTTTATTTAGAATGATAAAATAATGTTTATCAATAGTGTATTTTTACTTTTTAAAATACCATAACAACAAAAATTATAATTGAACATTTTGTCTAAGCCCTTCAAAATTCTCCAAAACCCCTTTAATACAAATTTTGAGTTCTTCAAATTAGAAAGTTTTTGGTGTTTTGAAGAAAACCAAACCCTCCAAAACTCTTTAAAATAAAATCTTCTATTCGTTTCCATCAATCCTTCGTATTTTTCAAAATTCTCTCATCCCTTCTCATCCAAACTCCCAAATATAGCCTAAATATATATTTTTTTATCAACTACTGAATAAGTAAAAAAACATCAACCGACGTATTGTTTTAATTTGTTGAGCACTTGAGCAATGTTGACATGCCATTTTGTCTTGTGGAATAGATATTGCAAAGAAAAGAGGAAGCATGTGTTGTTGAAATCAACTAAAGTGCATTGACTTTGAAGCCTTACGTTTCGGTTTCGTCTTAACCAAGCATAATAACAAACATTATATTCCCTTCTTAAATTCTTCCCAACGGGACCTCATGAAACCACCATAGTGAGAAACAGATTTGTTTTATGTGGAGTGTAACCTCATTAAGGGCTGCTAATTGTGTCCACGTAACCAAAAGCAATTCTAGCGGTTGTCCGTGATGCTTGTTCGCTTGCGTGTCGTTGGGCAATGAAGTATTTTTGCATTGGAGTATGCAATAGCAATAGCAATAGCAATAGCAAGTAGACGACGATTACTTCTTCAACAAGTAAAAAAAACATGTTTAGCTTAAAAAGTTAAGTTAAAGTTTAAATATAATATGAACTAGTAAATACTTCTGACCATTATTATAAACAAATATTCTCTTTTAGATTCATTGAATAATGAAAATATTTGGTGTTTTATGTAGACTAAATATATTTATTATTCAATGAATTAAAAAAAGAATATTTACTTATGATTCAAGCCGGAAGAAGTATGTGACTACTAAATATCCGTGAGGAAAATACCCGTGCTTCCGCACGGATAAATTTATATGATAATATATAAAAATAAATGGTTTAATTATAAATGAAAACTAATCATATAAATTTAATTATATTAAATAATCATATAAAAAAAGAATTTATGTTGGGAATATTTCTCATGACAATTGTAACTTTTATGAGTTTGACAAAAACTCTTTGTTTTACTTAAGCTAGGTTTTAATTGGAGGGCAATTTTCTCTCGCGGCTTTGGCTTTTATTTGTAATCTCGTTCCAGAACTTTTGTTCTATAAAAAATATATATAAAAAAGAATCTGTAAGATGGAGATAAACAAATTAAATTTTTAACATTTAAAAATAAAAATTGTCTCTTAAATAATAGTAATTGTTGATTAAAATAAAAAAGATACTATATATATATTGATAATAACCCATAAAATAAAAAAATTACTTGATGCGGTATAAAATATATTTAAATACAAATGTAAAATGAACAATAATCATATAAATTTAATTGTATTAAATAATCATTAAAAAAAATTGTGAGATGGAGAAAGAAAACAAATTAAAAATAAGGATATTATCTCTCAAATAAAGACAATGATTGATTAAAATAAAATAGATATGTGTTGATAGTAACCCGTGAGATAACAAAATTTTTATTTTATTAAAATTATAAAAATAATTTAGGGATAATAAATAAATAGAGAAAAAAATTAAAATGAAAGTAAGAAAGTGTGACAAAAAAAATGTGAGAGAAATTTGAAGTTTTAATTAAGATAGAGAAAGTGTGTAATGATCGATTAAAATAAATTAAATATTGTGTTGATAGTGACCCGTGAGATAAATAAATATTTAATTTATTAAAATTAAAAAAGAGAATATTAATATTTTTTGTGATAATAAGTAAATGGAGAAAAATTAAAATGAAAGTAAGAAAGTGGAAAAATCAAATGCGAAAGAAATTTGAAATTTTAAGTAAGAGAGAGAAGATGTGTATTGGGGAGAAAAAGTTGAATCCTAAAATTGCAATTGACACTTGGCAAAAACCTTGATTTTCATTGGACAATAGAAAAGTGGTAGGGTGATTTTGTTAATTACTATTTTATCCAATTTATAGTGTAATATTTTTTAGTGAGAAGGCAATTTTCACAGTTTGGGCAATTTATTAGTAATAACTATATAATAGATATGTCATAGATTTATTTTTCAGTCTAAATCTGACATTTTTTAATATTAATTGATCGGTTAGTCTATTTAAAATTTATTTCGTTTAAATATATATAAATAAGTAATTTAACTAAAGTTTAAATAGACTACAAACTAAAAGACTAATCAAACTAATAATTTATTTGTACTGATTTATCTGAACTTATATGGTAGCATAAGTTTGTAAGACCGAATTTATTTAGAGAATTTATAAAAACAAATATCTAATGACATTGTTCTTATAGTATTTTTAATTTATTTTCTAACTTCTTCAAAATCACTAAACTTTAATGTTGTATTTTAATTTAAAATATATAATGTAATAATAATAATAATAATAATAATACAGTTGTTCATATTTATTTAAATAAGTCGGTATGATAGGTTTAAAAGACCATTTTTATAGCATGCAACCGAAATAGTCCAGCCTGACCTTTATGAATGTCTGACTAGCCAGATAACCTAATTAAAAATCTATTTTATTTGAACATAAATGGATTGGGATAACTTATCGGGCCTATAAAGGGAATGGTTTGCAATGGAACTAAGGGGATGAATGCCCGAACGAAGCTTGGTCGGCCACGGGGTCCTAAGCATAGTAGGTCACAGAGTTGGGCTTTAGCCCAAAAAACCAACAACATGTCCCATATAACACACATAGCTTCTAAGGTGGATTAGGAGAAGACTGTCGAAGAATGTGGATAGAGGAATAAAAATTGCTCCTCTCATGATGGAAGCAAGTCATGGTGTTTTGCGTTCTACGTTTTAGAGATTGGAAGAAAAAATAGTTTCTTGGATTTGAGCTCAGACCTAAATGTTATGCTATAATGTTCACGATTCAAGAATTGAGAAAGGGATCACTAAATTTCACCCAAAATTCACATAGATTATTGTACTTTAACCAATACAATTGGCGTCGATCGTGGGACCTAGTAAACTAACCTGGGCCACACTCATTTTCAACTCGCGATCCGCCTCAGTCACCTCATAAGCATGGTGATAGGAGAAGGCACAGTGACATCTACTAAAGAGGCCACATATGTTCACACCATAGAAGGGGGTTTTCTAGAGGCAGAAAATCCAACTCCTCTTGTAGGAGAAATGCTCGATAAGTCTTATCGTTGGATGTGTCGCCAACCAACCCCAAACCAAGTTCAAGAAAGGTGTCAGAACTTGAAAACATATTTTCTCTAGAAAGGATGTCACCGGTATACTTCGTCTTGACAAAGACCCCATCTTTATCACAGTGCAATGTGACGATTAGGATATAAAGCGGGTACTGGTCAATCCAAGAAGCTCAGGAGATGTCATACTCTGGGACGCATTTGAAAAGCTCTAGATGACTCCTCCTAAACCTTCAAATTATTTCTTCACACACTAGTACGGCAAGAGTAACACTTGAGTTGGTAAAAAATCAGAATATATGCATGTAATATGTTTTCAACTAAAAATTTATATTATTTAAAATTAATCTTGTTTTAGTTTAATTTTATTTTATTGTCTTAAAATAATTAATGTCTTATATTTTTGTTAACAATTTTTTTTTTTTACAAATAGATGAGAAGAATAGATCAAAGAAATATCTCAACAAGGAGCTCTCCCGCTGAGTGAATCAGATGTAGGTGTGATGTTAAATGAATACGAAAAGGAAGAGTATATGGTCTTCGAATAGGATTTATTGTAATAACATATGAGCTGACTTATCGTGGTTCATGTTCCGCGCGCATTGAGTGATTCAAAGACATGAAATTGAAGAGATCATAAATAAAGGGGATTAACTTTGGATGGATGATGACGAATAGATAAAGGTAGAAGGACTAGTGATTATGAAAATAATATGTTACATTTTGTTATAAAAATTAGGGTTAAATATGTTTTTCGTCCCTATAAATAACCCAACATTCAATTTTAATCCCTATAAAATTTTCTTTCAAAGAATGGTCCTCCTAAAATTTTCCATCTCCAATTTTGATCCTTACCGTCTGTTTACTCTAACGGGAACTGACGTGGCATGTCACATGTCACGCCACGTCACTTAAAGCCAACTTAAAAAAAGCTAGTTAGATTGTGGGGTTGCAAATGTCCCTAAATGTTTAGAAAATTTCTTTACCCACCTCCCTATGGGGGGTCACCCCCAGCGAAATTCCCAAACTACCCCTGCTTCGGAAATGAACTTCCGAAGCACTTTTTTTTTAAAAAAATTTCCTTGATTCGGAAGTTCATCTCCGAAAACACCTCATGGGGGGTGCGTTCGGAGATGAACATCCGAAAACACCTCATGGGGGGTGAATTCGGAAGTTCATTTCCGAATTATGCAGAAACTGTGTTTTATTTTTATGTTTTTTCTTAAACGCAACCGCATTTTAATTAAACGTTACCGGCAAATAAAATAAACAATAGATAGACTGAAAACACTAATATGATAAATAAACAAAAATAATACTAATATGAAAATATTATATACAAACCGAAATAAATAAAAATAGTGTGCTAAATATACAATCCAAAATCAAAAAATGAATAAACCCCACCACTACTGGGTGTGCCTAACCCGCTCACCCTGGGCCCTCCTCTGCCGCCTGTACCCCGCCGCACGGCCCGCATCAGTGACGATGATCTCCATCACGGCGACTGCCTCTGGTCCGCCCTGATGAATGACACCTCGATCCAACGCGTCCCGCCCAAGCATCTCTATCCGCTGGCAGATCGGAAGGAGATCAATGGCGTGGTCATCCTCCGCCTGCCGGTTTTCCAGGATCTCCTCGTGTGCTGGCCTAGGAGCGCCGGGAACATCGGGTCTCAAGAGAGGATGGGACACCCGGTAGAACCATGTGACGTACCCCTCCACACTGTGCCAGTCCTGGGTGACCCGCATGCGACGGTACTCCTCCGGTACCAAATGATGCTGCCACTCCTCCCATATGGCAGTGAGCTGCACTCTGGTCACTGTGTCAGGAGTAGCCTCGAAGGGTGACCTGGGTATGATCTGCACGAACCCAAACTGCCGCATGCACCGCTCCGGGAGATACCGGACCATGATGCCGGTCCCGCATGCCAACCAGCCTGAATATAGAGCAACCCCGTCGAAGGGGACAACCTGAGCATAGTCGGCGAACGGCCTCCAGGTGACGTCGTCGTGCATCGTGCGGTCCAGGTACAGGCGGTATGGTCCCACCGCATCGTTCCCCCTCTGGAGGGCGTATCTGGCGGCCCTGGGCATGGCGTCAACGTACGCAGGATCGATGTGGAAGCCGTGGATGCGGGAGAAGTAGGAGATGATCCAGCTCTGAAACACAAATACGATAATGTATTAAAAATAAATACGAAACATAAATAAATAAATAAATACGAGAATGTGTTAAAATCAAACGTACCGTAAGCAGAGTGCATGATCCGACCAGCTGCCTCGTCCTCCAGTTGGAGGCCTCATTCAGCTTCTGGTAGAGATATGCCAGAGTAGCTGCCCCCCAGTTCCACTGGTGAACGGTATCCAGGTCCATGAAATAGCGGAGGTAGGTCACGTCGACGTACCTGGCGCTCTTGTCCACAAAGCATGCAGCGCCTACCACATGCATATACCAGCACCGAAGAGCGCAGCCGCGGTGATACTGTGTGAACAACTCGTCACCCGCAGCCTCGGCCTCGGCAGCCGCGTCCAGATGGTGCTCAAAATAAGTCTTCAGTGTGGTGAACCGGATATGAGGCCCAGATGTCGTGGCGCACTCAAAGTGAGCAACCTCCTCCTCCATGCCCAGATAGAGCGTCATCCACTCGATGGCCTCGACCCTCTGGATCCGGGAGTGGTCCAACAGCGGCCCCCTAATCGGCAGGTGGAGAAGACACTGCACGTCGTGCAAGGTGATCGTCATCTCCCCAACCGGCAGGTGGAAAGATGGCGTCTCCTTGTGCCAGCGCTCCACAAATGCCCCCTGCATGCCGGTGCTGATGGTGGTGTACCCGGTCATGCAGAGCCCGCTAAGCCCTGAACCTCGCACGTGGTCGTTAAACCACTGAGCTGCTGGTTTAAACAGACCGAAAATCTTCCTGGAATGGTTCACCATTTTCAATGGCTCTCTCTCCTGTTAAAAAAAAAAACAAATAAGCGAGAAATAAACGGTAAAATTATAAAAAATGGTGACAAATAAACGGCTAAGTTAAAAAAAATACCTCTCCCTCCTAGATCCGCCGAGCGACGTGATCCTGGTAGTGAATCAGCAGGGAAGTGTCAAAAGGCCCTCCCGGAAAGCTATCCACCTCCTGCTCCTCCTGCTCCTCCTCCTCCCCGACTGGAGGGTCAACATCCGGTATGACCTCCTCCTCCTCCTCATCCTCATCCTCCTCCTCTCGCTGGCGGGAAGAAGATACCCGAGCCAGCCTACTCCTAGAGCCTGAAGCAGATGAACTCTCCACCAAGTCCTGTGGAACGCGGACACGGCGTCCCCGTCCCTGCCCCCGTCCCTGGGTCGACGCCAGCTGCGCCGCCGCCCGCTCGCGTCTAGCCGACGCAGTCTGGGACTCTCTCCCCTGTCTGATGCGTGTTGGCTGGTCTGACATGATCCTGTAAACAATCGAAATCGATTAATATGCGAGACAAATGAAAAAACAAAAAAAAAATGAACTTCTGGTACAGTTCGGAAGTTCATTTCCGAAAACTGGGATGGAGGTGTTTTCGGAAATGAACTTCCGAAACACCCCCACGCAGAGCTTCTCTGCAACCTCCAATGGCAGACCCAAAAGCCTAAACCAAATCCATTTTTTTGCCTACTAAACATCCTAATATCAGTACTAAGCTATCTTAATGTCATTTTTTCAAATTCTAAACACCCTAATATAGTTTAATCAAATAGATCTAAAACTTGAAAAAACAATGAAACTTACCAATTAGTGTTTAATGATGAGTTTGGTTGATTTTGGAAGAAGAGTTTGGCTACTTCACACTTGCTTCTGCAGAAATTTCGCCTATGGAAGTGTTTGATGATGATTAGGGTAAATGATTTGGGGGAGGGGGAGAGTTCTGCTTAATCTGCAGAACGCGTTTTATTTCGGAAGTTCATTTCCGAAATTGTAGTTTCGGAAATGAACTTCCGAAATAAGACATTTTTTTCAAAAAAAAAGGCGCTTTCGGAGATGAACTTCCGAAAACACCTTTTTCATGCATTTCGGAAGTTCATTTCCGAAGTCAGGGGTATAATGGGGTTTTCACCAGAGGTGGACTAGAAAATAGGGAGGTGGCCAAAGAATTTCTCAATGTTTAAATTCTCTCAAACATTTCAAATAGCTTCTGAGCGATCTTTCCAAGTGTGTCTTTCCAATAAAATCGATGCTTCCTTTTGTCTCTCATCTTCAATCTGACCACACACATACCTTTGTCTTCCATCATAAACTCAAGCATAACTTTGTTGATCGTGCAACAAAATCCAACTTATTAAACTAACTAAAGATAAATATTAATTGCAAAACCTAAATCAATTTCACAAAATTAAGGAACAGTCCAATTTCATGAAAAAGATTAAAAATAATTGGTGTAATTACTTGATAAACATAAGGCTGAAAAGGTGTTGAGAAAAGTGGTGCAACCATGGCCAAGTTCTATAATGGCGCAACAACTTACAGAATATTGATGATAAATAGTATTAGGAAGATCCTAAAGTCGGACATTAGTTGGAGATAGAGCATTGAAAAAGTTTAAATAGAGTGACACTCCTCGCCTTACTAACCGGTTTTGTAAGGATGAGTTAGGTCAAACTCTAATTGTATCAGCGCCTATCGATCGGACTATGGGCCTCCCACCATTAATATCCACACACCAAGCCCAAAGAGAATGTTGGGTGTGAGGGGGTGTATTAGGAAGATCTTAAAGTACCACATTGGTTGGAGATAGAGCATTGAAAGAGTTTAAATAGAGTGACACTCCTCACCTTACTAACCGATTTTATAAGGATGAATTAGGTCAAACTCTAATAAAGAGTAACCCGATCGAACATGACTTTCCTGATAAACATAAGGTTGAAAACGGCTTTAGAAAAATGGAAAATAAATAATGATACATAAGCTGTAGATTTTTACTTATTTAAAACACCACAATAAATATATAATATAATATTAATTCTCTTCAATGTTTAGATCAATATTCATAATTTAAATGGTCTCCTATGTGTGTATATTAATTAATATTTATGAACATAACATTGCATGCGCATATCAAATTTTCATGAGAAATGACATATTACTATAGCCCAAACATGCAAAAGAGAGAATCAAGTAACTTAGCTATGATAAATTATCAACTTCACCACATTCCAAAGGTCTGAGACTCTTCTATTCGTCATTTTGATTATCTTAGTGTAACATAACTTGGCTTTAAGTTAAGGATATGTACCTGAATAATGGAAGTATAGAAAGATCCAATTCACAAATGTTGTAGAAGGGTCCTTGATGATCCCACTCTGATGAAGAAGTTAACCTCTTTGGAAATGCTAAGACAAGGCCAAGACTTTTTCAAAAGCTACCATAGTCTACACTAGAAAAGTTTGCGATTTTAACACTAACTTAAAGCAAACAACATTAATTCATAATTTTCCACAATAGATCATTATGGCGCCTTGATTTTGTGAAGCTTCAAGTGTAGCTCAATTGTGTGCCAAAGACTCCTGTTGTAACTTGAAACGGTCACGACGCGTTTAACATAACACTTTGTATGAGCATGTTATTCATATTCTTCTTCATCTTCTAATTATTATTCTTCTCTTATGTTTACTGATTTTGCTGGAACACCTTACTGTATGGCTCCTGACACTACGCCAATTTTGTCTTTTAGCAGCGCGTCTACGAAAGCGCTTTTATGGAAAGCGCTGCTATAGGTTGCGCTAAAAACAAAACTAAAAAACAAGGGAAAAAAAACGCTGGTAGGGGGTACGAGAGCGCTTTATGAAAGCGCTGCTAAAGGGGGGAGTACGAGAGCGCTTTATGAAATCGCTGCTAAAGGGGGGGGGGGGTACGAGAGCGCTTTGTTAAAAGCGCTGGTAAAGGGGGGAGGGGGGTACGAGAGCGCTTTCTGAAAGCGCTGGTAAAGAGGGGGGGGGGGGGGGGGGGGGGGGGGGGGGGGGGGGGGGTACGAGAGCGCTTTTTTAAAAGCGCTGGTAAAGAAGGGGGGTATGAAAGCGCTTTATTTAAAAGCGTTGGCGTAGCCCTTTAAAAATTAAAATTTTTAAACAGCGAAACAACCAAACACTTCTTCTCAGAATTTTTTTATCACGAATTGTGCCTTCTTCTTCTCCAAACGAACTCGAACAGAGCCCTAGCTAGCTCTGCCGTCGCCGTTCGTTGCTGTCGTCGCCGTTCGTTGCTTCCGTCGCCGTCTCTATCTCTGTTCGCCCTCCTCCGCCGCCGTCACCTCCCCGTTCGCCCTCCTCCGTGCTTGTTCTCCATCACTTTCCATTAACTCTATCTCAAGGTAGGTTCTCCAATATTTTGACATTGTTAGGGTTTATTTATAAAATTAGTGAGGATGTTCTTTTGCTTGTAAATCATTTTAGTTGGTATAGGTTTGGTTTTCCTTCCTCTATAGAACAGGTGCTGGTTTTGGTGGTAGAATTATTTAGATTTTGTTTTGTTAAGTTTTTGGGTGTTGTTTTTGCCGGTAGAATTATTGATGCTTGGACACTGCATAATGAAAATCTGGATGGATGGAATGTTGCACAACTCTTGAAATAAGAGTTCTAATGGAATCAATTACTATAGACCACATGGTTTTGATTTGATGAAATGTGTGTTTGATATTATTAACATAACAACTATAGGGTATTTATAGATGAAAGAGTGAGAACTGAGTCTCATATATGGTAACTAAGAGAGTGATCATTTTTATTTTATTTTAGTTAGTTAATTGTATACAAGATTACAAGAGTAGTTTACAATAATCACTATTATCTTGAATAATTTAACATAGAGAAAATTAATTTGAATATACAACCACGAGGATAACCATGATAAATTTTTTAATGTCACACACACATATATATATATATATATATATATATATATATATATATATATATATATATATATATATATATATATATATATATATATATATATATATATATATATATATACTCATGAGGCTCAATTTCTAGAATCATTCATGCTAGGTGTTGATTGGGTGTGTCGTTTCAAGGATGCACAGTGCAGAATTTTTTTGGCTTAAATTGGTGTTGATTAGTGATGATGCTTTCTATTTACTCATGAATCAAATTGTTAGGATGTTATCAATCTCATGGCTAGAATTCTTAAGAGTGATAGCAAACATTTTTTTTGTGTTGTTGTGAAGTGTTGAGAATTTTTATTGTTTGGTTCATGAATATTGATGCTAGTTTTGTTGAGAGTAATTCACTTGTCAAACGTGTGTGTTGATGTTTAAATGTGCGAATGATGACGAGAGCTTGTTGTTGCTAATTTAGTAAGTGGTATTAGAAAATCCTTTCATAAAAAGTGAGTTGGTGTTGATTATACTTGGTAAGAGATTTTGGCCTAAACTTAGTTGAATTGAGTTGTTGTTGTTTCTAATTGATAATATGACTTTCTTGTGTGCTAATGAATGCTTATGAGTGTTGTAACTTTCTGCCATGCCTTATTTTCTCGCATTGAGTTCCATTCGCATTTGTGAATTGATGACCATATTTATCGTTGTGTTTACTTGATTTTAAATATGTTTAGCACCATGTACATAATGCTGATTTTTTACAATGTTGTTATGATTCTTGATGTTAATTTTGTTAATCGTTTAGTGATGAACTTACTAACTTTGTGAATTTGCTATAGGGGTTACTTGTGAAGAGTGGAAGTTTGATCGTTTTCAAGAATCTTACATTGTGTGGGTCTAGAAGTTGCTTACTTTTATACATGTAATCAATTGTTCTCT